>NW_010186009.1:0-18708 GCF_000695765.1 Mesitornis unicolor
TCCAACTCCTGGCATTCTGTGATTCTGTGACTTTGTGAAAAGAGGGACAGACGAGCGAAAAGGTGAAGAGCACGGTGGTCAAGCCACGCTATCAGAGGTGGGCACATCTGCAGGTAAAGGACAAGCAGAAAATGCATCCAATAAATTCTCATATTTGACCCATGAAAGACGTTCACATCATCAGCTCTGCCGTGCAGATTTGCCACCCCTGCCTCAGCCCTGCCATTTACTGCTGGAGAAGATGACAGGAACCAAAGTCCCAGGCCAATCCAGCTGTTCAAACCCTGTATGTTTGGGTTGGGAAGGAGCTGCTTTCTTCTGGCCTTCAGAGAGGTCACGCTGCCTCCCTGGAGTGCAAATTTCTACAAATCTCTGTCCTAATTTGGCAGCAATGAAGCTCACCCTGTCTTAGTTTACATAAACAATGAAGTCACAGGCTATAAAACCATCTCTCCAAGTATATTAAGGCTTTTTTCTTTTTCTTAAAGGACAAATATTGATGTTTCAAGCCAGATTCAGCTGAGGCAGCCTCTCCAAAAGTCAACAGCACCCTTTTCTGGCTGCCAGCTGAAGCACAGAAGGCAGCGTTGGGCTTTGCAGCGCCCAGCTCAGCAATTAGCAATCAGCCTTCACTAACGAGCGAGTCCTCCCCGTTATCCGAGCCGCCCCTGTGAGCCCGCTCATTGCTGCTCGTGCAGTGACAGCACACACAAACAATGGGGTTTTAAGAAAGTACGGCACTTTTCAGAACGGCAGCAGGACTTGTCCTGGTACTGTGGGTGTTTGCTGGGCAGGGCTCTGATGGAGAGAGGAAGGGCGACCGTTTTCCTCCGTTACCATGGGAGCATTTTATAACAGGAAATTTCAGGTTAGAATGGGAAAAGGGTGAAGCTTTGCATGGATTAACTCTGCCAGCTCCTCTCCCAGCGCGTGTTCCCACAACAGGACACAAAACCAGAACCACAGCGGTGATGCTGTGGGGATGGGAATGATTCATGGGGTTTTAGCAGTGCCGACCTTGCAGCCCACCCCTGCTCACCCCCTGCAAGAGCCGTGGTGTCATCAGGCTCTGGCTGCCCCCTGCCCTCTGCTATGCCCCACTGCTGCCCCTGCTTTCGGGTCCTCTGTGCCCAGCATCTTCACCTGAGGTCATGGATGCAGAGCTGCTCAGTGCTGCTGCGGATACTGCGGCTGCAAGACCCAAAGCCAATTTGTTAGACCTCAAATACACCCCTCAGGCTGCAGACAAAACCTCCCGGTCGGTGCAGCACCACAGAGCATGGAAACTGAGACAGTATTTGCAGGAAGTGCCCACTCCTTCTTCTAAACACTCCAGAAGAGAGATGAAATACAACAGGTAGGAAAATTCCAACCTTAACTTGCACGGATTACAGTGAGCAACGAGGCACAGAGGTGAGGGAAAGACCTGAGCAAGAGCTGTGCCCCATCCTTCCCTGCAGCAGAGGCCAGCAGGGACCATGGGGAGCACAACCCTCCCCGAGCCCCCCATCCCTCACCTCGTTGCTGATGGTCGAGTCCCTGTGCATCATCCTCTGGATGTGGGAATCCAGGCTGGCCCCGGAGGAGCACTTGGCCAGAGCTGCTGCGTGCGACTCCTTCTCCCGCTGCCGGACGATGGCCTCACAGCCCAGCCACTCCGCCATGGTGTGCTCGTAGCAGGTACGGATCTGGTCGTCAGCCTGCAGTGTTTGGGGACAGCAGGACTTTGAATGGATGCCTCTGGAACAGCCCAGACACCAGCGCCTCCTCCCTCTCCCAAACAGCCCTGCACAGACAAGTTTAGTGCATTAATGTGCATTAACTACAGCTGGATCGGACATAAAGTCACCCACCTCCAGCACAGTGACAGCCAGAGCCTGACCCACAAAACCTCACAAAAATTAGGATGGAAACATGACTGCCCTTCTCCTTCCAGAGATGTGCAAGGCACTGAACATCAGCTGCACAGGGGAGCGCTGAGCTTGGTCCTATCGATTCTTGTTTCTCTGAGTCTCTTTCTCCCACCTCCTATCCCCAGCAGCAGCACAACGGGGTCACAACGCCCAGTGGGTTCACGGGGTGGACTCTGGCACATGGATGTTTCCAGCTGTGAAATCTCCAGGGCACACCAGTGAACCCCCCAGGCTGCTGAGCTGGCAGCACACCCGTACCAACCTCTTTCCTTTCTGCCTCCGTCATCCCAAACTGGTAATGGCCCAAAAGGAAGGGCCAGACAGCCTTCCTGATCTCGTGCTGGATCCCGCCGTAGTAGATCAGCCGCAGCAGCTCCTGGTCCTCGTAACTCTGCAGGAAATGCTGAGTCAGCACAGAGATGCAGCCAGGGCAACCCCAGCCTGGCCGTGGCACCTTTCAGCACCGAGTGCTGCCCAGACGCTGACCACCTGCAAAACTCGCTGCCCATTCATTGCAGACGCTCTCTCCGGTCTCTGCTTGGGCTTAAGCACAGCCAGAGGCCCCTGCAGATGGATATTTTGGGGAATGCTGGCTCACCACTGCCAGAAAGGGAGCACTGGCAGCACGTCAGGACTGTGGTCACAGCTCTCTGGCTATCCTGCCCTAACAGCATGATGGGACCCCCTCAAGACCACAGCACTCAGGGTGATGGACATGGCTGTGGGCAAGCAGCACATTAAGGAGAGCAGCCTTCGTGCCCCAGCTTTCACATGTCGAGGATTAGGAGCCCTGGGCTTTGTGCAGCCTGGGGCAGGCTCCCTGACTCCTCTTCTCAATGTGCTTTACTTTACCATGCTAAAACCATGTAAGTGATGCTGCCCTGGACACCCCAAGCCCACCACAACTGGCACATCCCGACAGTACCAGCCCTACCGTGCTGTCCTGCAGGTATCTCTGCCATATGTCCACAGTCAGGCCCGAGCTGGCATTGCAGGGCACGTCAGGAGACACGATGTTGTGGTTAACCAGCGCCGAGAGGTGGGTTCGCACCGTGGAGAGGTGTCTGCAATAGGCCAGCCCTGCACCAGGCAGAAGCAAACATTCAGCCAGGGAACTCAGGGAGCCATGAAGATGAAATGCAGGAGAAAGCTCTGAAGAATCTGACCCCTGAAGGAGACCCTCTGAAGTATGGAGGTCCCATACCCAGCCTAAGCAGCAAAGCAAGGAGTCTACTGGGACAGCTCAGCACCTCATCGTCCTGCACCACCATGGGCACACATCTCTTAGAGACGTGGTTTAGCGATGGACAGGTTATGGCTGGGCTCAATGATCTTAAAGGTCTTTTCCACCCAAACGATTCTATGATCTCACGGATGTGGCAAGTACTCACAGCCATAGAAGGCCCGGGAGAGGATCTGGTACTTCATGTTGTCACACAGCAGCTTCAGCGGAGCTCTGCCAATAGAACATATCACATGTGAGGAGAGGAAATGTTCCCATGCGTGCCCTCAGTCCCTGCTTTCATCCGACTGTTCCAGCTTTGTCTTCAGAGATGCACCAAGGGGCCTCTGCTCAGCCTGGGAGCAGCAATTCTTGCTGCCAGGATAGAGCAGCTGAGATGTCCCAGACAAGGAGACTGGCATCACTTCAGCCTGGACACGTCCCACTGGTCCATGGACAAGTGAGCTGTGAGGAGACACCACCTGCAGCATAACTGCTCCAGCTCAGCCATCCAGCCGTGCTTTTGCCTGCAACCCTTGTTTTATTTCACCTGTGTTTCCCAAAGCAAGCAGCAGAGCTGTCCTACCTCTCGTGGCTGCAGCCATTGGACGGCCCACCGTCAGAGGAGCCGCTCTGAGAGCAGGAGGAGCACGAGGACTTGCGGGTGCTGGGTTGCCACATGGGAGGAAGGCCAGCGCCCGGCGCGTCCATCAGGTCCTGGGGCACTGCGAGAGGGCAGAGAGAGGAGCCTCAGCTGCTGCCTGGCGCTGTCCCAAAGTCAGGAGGGACACGGGAGGTCAGCAGAGAGGGGAGGTTTGATTTGTAAATGCAGCATCCCGCACTCCTCCCAAGGAGGCTCAGCAACCGGGTAGGACCCACACCAGTAATCACAGCGCCAGCGCTGAAGAGCTCGAGAGAAAGGGAAGGAAACAAAGAGCATTGATGAGAGGGAACCGTCTGCTAATTAACTGCAGCGCCTTCAGCGAGCTAATCACGCTGCTGAGTGCCAACCAAGGCAGAAAACACACACCCAACCAGAGAGGCTCAGACGAGAGGCTGCAATAGATGGTCACACCGGTGAGGAAAACCAAGACTGAAATCAACCGCTGCCCCCAGAAGAGTGGATCAGTGGAAGGGAAAAGCCCCCATCTCTCAAACACCAGGATCCCATCCAAGATTCAGGGAAAGACAGGAGCATCCACATCACAAGGCAGGAGATAACTTGAATGAAGAGGCTGAAAGGGACAGCAGGAGCAAGTAGCTTCTTCATGTTGTCACTTGCTCAATCCCTGCCTGGAACAGGCCATTACGATGAAGGTGAATTTTGGGATGTGACAAAGATTAATGAAGAATAATCCTATTTGCTCCTCCTTGGAATTTAAATGGAAATTAATCCCAGCTTCCAGCTGGGAAAGGGCTTCCTCACTCACCCTTGGCCTCTCCCTGCTCGTGATGCTGAATAACTCATACTAGCAAGAGAAGTGTTGAAATATTCCTACTTCAGCGGGTGCTGATGGCTCAGTGAGGGTCAGCAGTGACAGGGGACACCTCTGCAGGAACTGCCAAGTGACAACACGGACAAGCAGCAGCACTGCACACAAACGACAGCCACATTACACTGATGCCGAGGGGCCCCCAGAGCGGCAAGGGGAGGTCGGGACGTGATGGGGAGACGCAGAAACCGTTTAGGGATCACCACCGTCTTGCTTGCAGCTGGAGTCCTCGCGATCTTCCCCCTCACGGCAGCGATGGAGACCACGGACGCAAAGAATGGATGAAAATTACCATTAATGGTAACTAGAGACACGGAGAGAGGACAAGGGCACAAATGAAAGGTGGGGGGAAGGAAAAAACTGTAGAGAAAAAAGAGCCGATGCAGTCGCACCCCCCTCTGGGAAGGTTCACAGGAACCATGCAGATTTTGATGAGGAGACTGCAGCAATTCATTTCACAGAAATGTGTCCCCCAACATGGAATTTGAAGGGGTAGATCAAAAGGAAGCTACAGAAAGGAGCGTCTCTATCTGCTATTTTAGCCTCAATCAGATTTTCAGCTGACTCACTGGATGGTGTTAGTCAGCTAAAGGCAGGAGAACCAACCATCATCTTAACTGATGCTAGGGAGGAGCCACAGGAGATGCAATTGCCTCCTTCGAGCCTCTAAAACATAGGAACAAGTTTTTGATCAAATTTCATAGCTTTTCCAAAGCATTCCATGAGTCTTTCATTACACTCTCAGTTTTTCCCCTTATAAAGTCATCTACGATGCTCCCAGAGGTCAAATCTTGGTATCCCACAGAAGAGTGAGGACAAGTGTGCAGTCACTTCAGCCCAGCACACTGTTCAGAGCATTCCCAACCAGACATTAGGGAGGATTTCTGGCTTGGTGAACCCAGCAGCATCATGTCCCTTGCTCCGTGAGTGAAGACACACGGGTCACACCTGGCAGCACATAAGGAAGGGAGCTGTAACGTCTCCTTTGCGCTGAAGGAACAGAGCTGGATTTAATGCGGCGCTTTCCAAGCTGGCCTGGTGACAGCAAGAGAAGAATCAGCCCTGGAGGCCTGGGGTGGTGAACACTGACCCCCAAGGAACATGACCGAAGTGAACCTTACTACTGAAGTGATGTGCAAGGGGTTTTTTCCAACCATTAAGGCAGTCGTGGCCTGTTGTGCAGCTGTGGAAATGAAGGACCCAGTGAAAAGTGAAAGGTGTAAATGAAAAGGTAAAGCCCCAGCCCATATGTAATGTGGAATAAAAGGCAGTGCTGTCACAAGCAAAGCCCACCTCTCCAGAACCATGTCCTGGCCCAAACTGCAATGTGTGTCAGGGCTGTGTCCCTGGCTGCTCACACACCCCTGACAACCCACCCGAAGCACCCTCTGCCCCGCGCTCACCGAACTCAGACTGCATCCCCGGGTAGATGATCCTGAAAACGTAATCTGTGGCTTCCTCGTCTTCCTTGTCGGACGCAGACTCGGAGGAGCCCTGGGGACTTCGCTTCCTCAGCTTGGGAAACACCTTTCCCTAGGAGAACAAAACCTGCTCTTCACAAGCCGCCCCATGCCTGGTGGTCGCTGCCTCGCTCGCCAGACTCCTGCCTAACAAGAGCTTCAGCAGTCAGGATGATGTTTGCATGTTCCCTGGGCTGGAGCAGACTTTGGGATTAAGCCTTTAAACCAAACTGCCGTATTTCATACCCACCTTCCTTCTTGGCTTTGGAAGAGCATTGTTTAAAATGAAACAGCCACTAACACCGGGCAGAGGGTCCTCCCCATCAGCTCTGCTCTGAGACACCCCACCAGGAAACAGCAGCAAGAACCCACGGCACCATAGACTCAGGAACAAGCCCAGTTTTGGGGTGCCTACCTTTCCCCGCTGTGACCAGAGGGGTGGGTCCAGCTGCCCGTGGGGCAGGAGGCCGTTCTCCAGGCAGGACAGGAACTGCAGCAAGTGCCCTCCTCTGGGGAAGCGCAGCGGAGGCCTCTGGATCCCATCCTGGCTCACCAAGACAACCGTCCCACCGCTGTCTACTATTAACAGCAGCGACAGCAGAGAGAAGGCACACGCATGAATGAGGGAAACATTACTGGTAAAAAAAATGCAGAGGACAGGCAAGAAAGCTCAGGGCATTGTCTTTCTGGTGTGCAAAACAACAAATTTCTTCCTTGTTTGGATTCTTCCCCAAGTCCATTACAAGCCTGGGGCCCTGGAGAAGGGTGGCCTGAGAGATGGCACCCTTGAAAACCACAGAGCACTGCTCTGCAGGGAGCGCTCCCCAGCCAACACTGCAGCCAGGAGCTGCTTTAAAGGTCTTCCTAGAAGCACTTCTATAGCAGTGACGTGCCAGAGTTGCCCTGGAGCTGAATCAAGACATCCCCATATGGGCACTCCTGAATTTAATGAAGCACATGTCAGGGTAATAACAGCCCCCAGCAGCCCCCCACTCTGCCCTTACCTTGCTGGTGACAGTGCAAGTAGACGATCTCCTCCAGGCGAATGGTCATGGCATAGTCCCAGTACACGCTGGAACACAGAAAGAGAGCAAGTCCTGAGCTTCAGGGATGCAAGAGGCTCTGCTGCTGCTCACATCAGCTCCAGATCCTGTCTCCAGCTGTCCTAACGCCAGGGGAAGCCACAGAAAGGACCAGGTCCCAGCAGCAGCACAGCTGTCACAAAACCAGCCTGAGCCAGTGACAATATCGCCCCAGAACCAGTCACTGTCCCTGCCCTACAGCTCAACCTGGGCAAGGCCAGTGCCAATTGTCCCAGGCTGTTTCTCTAAACTTGTGCCATGGACAACGTGTCCATGGATCCTGGCAGCTGCAGGGAAGGTGTGGAGCCCTGCAGAGTTGAGCCCTCTCCTCTGGGCACCCCAGAAAGGATTCCCTCTCGTTGGGAGAGCCCCGGGAAGGTGGCAGGAGCAGCCCTGCAGCACCGAGGAAATCTGCAGCGCAGTCCAAGCCTGGGCTGCTGCTCTGCTGAACTCCTGTCCCACGGGACTCTTCACAGAAATAGTGCTTAAAATCAAGGCTTACAAAGGCATTTAAGGATGGCAAGGGGTGCGTAAGAGTCGTTCCTTGTAGATTCATACTCACTTTGTCAACTGACTCCTCTCTTCCTTGGTCACGTCTTGACACTGGGAAGTTTTAGAGCTCAGGCTGATGCCCAAGTTGAGAACTCAGAAAAGTAGTGTAGAGATGAAAATAGCATTTTAGGGGGAGGGTACCAGGCATAACGGAATGGCCCAGGGGCCAAGAAGAAAGGGGAGATGAAAAGAACACAGGTAAACAAACCCAGAAAACTACAATTGAGAATAAACAAAACTGAGGAACATTTTCCTGAAGATGACGTTTACCCCAGGTCAAAGCATCAGCATCCTAAATATTCCAGCTTTCCTGGAGCGTTTGCTGATGCAAAAGGATTTTGTTTGCCTTGTTTTGAAAAATTGGGACCTGACATCATTCTGTCTGTGTTAAAGGAGGACTGCAGCTCTCAAGAGAAATGACAGCAGCCCATAAGGCAATCCCAGGCAAAACGGCACAGTAATACGCCCTGCCTGGCAAAGTAAGCAGACCTGGAAGAACAAGCTCACAGCCCACCTCAGGCCACCTTCCCTGTCCCTTCCCCTCTCACAGGACTGTGCTCTGCAGTCAGTGGGAAAATTCACTGGTGGTTTTGAACACCAGATCCATGCTCTGAACCCAGGGAACATTTGCCTGTCCCCTCTGCCCCGTGTTAAGGCGCACTCGGAGCCAGTCACCTCTTCTCGTAGTCCAGGTCCCCCACGGAGCCGTTCATCAGCTGGTTGGGTGTCCACTTCAGGGCCATGATGTCGGCCGTCTGGTGGAGGGACAGATATCCTGGGATCGCCTCCATGTCATCCCGCTGGGGAAGAGAAAGGCAGGGAGACAGTGAGCAGCTTGGAGGACACCAGAAGCGTGAAGAACCACCTCAGGCCACCCAAGGATGAGCCATGTCCTGGACCATACCACAGCCCTGCCTGCTGCCCCTGAACCCATCCACTCACCAACGGCCAGAAACCCTGCAAAACCTCCCAGCAGAGATAACAGAACACCTCACCAGCCTGGAAAAGGGCTGAGAGAAGTGTCCAGCTCAGGCAAACTCTGCAGCTCCACCTACGCAGTTTGCACTTCATTTATGTGACTGCAATAAGCAGAAAGGGACAGTTCAAGGAGTTTTGTGGCCTCTGGTCAAGAGAAGGGAGAGGAGCCTGCTTCCAACTCAGGCAGTAGCATTTTCCATTCGACTGGGAGGATCCGTATCACTTAGACCTCAACAAATGCAGTCCAGTCACTGCCTTCTCGGATTCAAAATGAGCCTGTGCCCTTCTCCATCAAGAGCAACCTGGGGCAGAATTACGCAGTGACGAGCAGCAGGTACTCACTGGCTGCACCAGGACGTTGTTCTTGCCATACAGGAGCGTGGCTCGGGAATTCTGGTGCAGCGACTCCACGTAGTCCCTGGCAGACAGCGACGGTCGGTCATCCATGCTGCCACTCGAATGCCTCTTCTGAATCTGGAAGAGATTCACCTACAAACATGAGGTGAGCACAGGCACCTCTTGCTTTCTGAAAGCTTCTCCTGAACGATCATTCCCTCCTCACTTAGAGTCACTACCAGAAATCTTTCCCTTTGTGTCCCCTAAGAGGATTGCTGGCTCTGGCCAAGCTCAATTCCGTACTTAGAGAAACCCCAGGAACATGCTTTGTTTGCAATAAACAGAGCAGATTCCAGTTGCCTTTGCTTTTGGTTCACACGTGCTGTTCCCAAAGGGCAGAGACCCCATGATGCAGTGCTGCGTTGGGCCAGCAAACCTGCAGTCTCCGTAGCCCATGTTCCCAGCATCTCTAGCTTAAAGACTTCAAGCAACTGTGCTTTTCTACCTCCTCTCATCAGAGGGCTTCACAGCCCTCTTCTCCAGCAGCTGGAGCCCAGGAGGAGCACTGCAAGGAGCCGTCCCTCCCTGACTCACGCAGAGTGCCGGGCGTTTGGTGGGTGAGTCCTGGCGGCAGTGGGAGCTGTGGATGCGGTGCCTCTGCACCAGCTCGTCAGCCGAGGGGTCCGTCCAGAAGTGGTCAGCAGTCTTCATCTTCGTGTACTCCAGCGCACAGGGCCCCACTGCGCAGAGAGGAAAATCACAGACATAAGGAAGTTGTTCTGATGGCTGTGGTCACCTCTCAGGTCCCTGGACCCAGCATCTCAGAGCAGGGGCAGTGGGACACCATGTGGTCTTTATAAGCACTCCACGGGACTACCAGTACAGGGCTATTAAGCTTTCTGAAGTTCTTAGCAGAAAACGATTGCATTTCACATCCCAGGGCAAAGGAGTGGGAACAGAGGTTTGGAAAGCAAGCTGTCAAAGTAGGGTAAGAGGAAAGTGTTACCCAATAAAGATGCAAGGATTGGCCCGTCCACAGGATCCATCAGGAGAGCTTCTTTTTCATAGTACTTACTGGAAGAAATAAAAGAGAGCAGAATGCTGTAGCATTTCAGCCCCCTGGGAATGCAAAACAACAAAGACAGTGGTTTTAAATCAAGGACACCTCCACGGCACAGGACACCACAGCATGCCGTTTCCAGAAGATGAGGACAAGGACAATGTGCCCCATCTTTATTTTAGGAAGTGTATGGTGGCCACCAGCAAAAGGAAATCAACCAGAGAACCCGCGATGGGCACTCAACTGGGCTGTCCCATGCAGGGACTTCTCTGGCCCAGCCAGCAACACCTCCAGCACCACTGGAAGGGGCCGACACTGGTCATGAGTTGGGAGGGACAAATGCGTGGCCTGTGCCATCGCTCACCTGCTGTTTTCTACCAGGTAATGCACGATTTTATCCAAGACCTTTTCGAAGAGGGCTGTGCGGATCCAGAGGTGCTTGATGGCTTGAGGAGACAGGTTGGGCAGCTTCGGCATCTTGCGCACATTCTCCGGGATGCCCTGGACCTGATTTCGTCTTTAGACGTACAAGGCAAAAGACAACAACATCAGTGAGCACTGCAGGAGCCCGGGGCACTCACAGCACCTCATGGGGCACAAGGCTGGGGTTTCAGGGGTGCCGACTGCGGTGGCCCAGTGAATCACATGGGGACAGGGCTCTGGAAACCGGTCCCTTCATCTATTCCACCCTCTACTCCACAAGGCCCACATCTGCATTTGAAAACTGACTCCAGTTTCCCACTGCAAGGGCATCCTAGAACAAGCCTCTGCCTCAGCAGAGTCCTCCAACCCACACGCTTTTACCCCTGGTGCCCCAGGACAGCAGTTCGCAAGCAAAGCTGCTTATCCTAGAACAGCACAGAGATTCCTGCCCCCAGGTAGCAGTGCCATCCATCTCCCTGGTTCCTGTCCAAGGGTGAGTAAGCCACTCTGGAGCAGCAGTTGAATTACTGCAGGTTCAAGCCCTGCACACTGAGGCAGACCAAATGTGGTTCCAGTTGGCTTAGTGCACTGGTCCATAAACCGTGAGGGTTTAGCAGCAAACGTGCTTGGCTGTCCCTGAAGCACAAGACAGGGGACAGAGGAAGCAAGAACTTGGCCATCTCAGCTTAAACCACAACCGCAACTCAGCCTCCTGGAAAAGCAACCACTTCCCTCATGATATGAAAACCCCAAGACAGGACTCAGCTCCATGAAAGAGCAATTCCTCCCGCAGAGGCTCAAGCTGGACATTGTGATCCACAGCCATACCCAACCCACACACCCGCACCAAAACACGAGCAGCCTGTGGGATAACAGCAACGCCGGTGTCTTACGCGTTCTCAATGAGCTGCTCCAGGTCCTGCACCTTCTTGCAAAGCTCCTCAGCCAGAGGAAAGCTCTTGCCCACCTTCATGAACAGAGCTGCGATCTTGTTGCTGCGCAGGAATCCCGCCGCCCTCCTCTTCAAGCCGTACAAGACGCAGGCCTCCACCGCAGCTGCAACAGAGCAAAGTGGTTATTGAAGCAGCAGGAGAACTCAGCTCCCATCACAGCAACCCAGCTCCTGCTGCAGCCATGGCCTGACTCCGCAGCAGAAACATTTCCCAAGAGGAAACCAGTGCCACGTGCTATTCCTGCCTGAGCAGACAGGGGATTGGGGAAACCAGATGGCACTCGATGTGAAGCAACAGACAGCAGTACGGCTCTTCTGCCTGCAGTCATCAGTTCTGCTGGCTATACAGAGGAACGATTCTAGTTTTGCAAAACAGAAAAGTTGAGGTTGGTGATGTCTATGAGATGTTCAGCGCACCTGAACCAAACTGCTAGCTTGATGGAGGCAAACTCAAACTGTGGGTGTGCCAAGATGCAAGTACTTCAAAGCACAGTTAACTTGTACCTCATAAGTAGATCCAAGGTCTCCTTGAAATCACCCGAGGCACCAGTCAGGCAGAATAACTATCTTGGATTCACTGATCTGACCAACCAACAGCCTAAAGAGATCTTCCTAGACTGGCAATGAAATGGGGATGTGCAAGACCCCTGTGCCACCATCAGCGAGCAGCCTGTGCCGACGTGCCAAGCTCACAGCCTGGATTGGGATTTCTCAGAGCACTTTGTTCATTCTTAAAACAGAGCGGGAGAAAGGACTCGGACCACTGTGCTCGCAGCCCTTCGTTGTGAAAACACCAGGATCTGCTCTGCTACACAATACCCCAAATGCACAGAATCCCAGACCGTTAGGGATTGGAAGGGACCTCCAAAGCTCATCCAGTCCAATCCCCCTGCCGGAGCAGGAACACCCAGATGAGGTTACACAGGAAGGCGTCCAGGCGGGTTTTGAATGTCTGCAGAGAAGGAGACTCCACAACCTCTCTGGGCAGCCTGGGCCAGGGCTCTGTCACCCTCACTGAGAAGAAGTTTCTTCTCCAATTGAAGTGGAACCTCCTGTGTTCCAGTTTGTGTCCATTACCCCTTGTCCTATCATTGTTTGTCACCGAGAAGAGCCTGGCTCCATCCTCGTGACACTCACCCTTTAAATATTTATAACCATGAATGAGGTCTCCCCTCAGTCTCCTCTTCTGTAAACTAAAGAGCCCCAGCTCCCTCAGCCGCTCCTCAGAAGGGAGATGCTCCACTCCCTTGATCATCTTTGTAGCCCTACGCTGGACTCTCTCCAGCAGTTCCTGTCCTTCTTGAACTGAGGGCCCAGAACTGGACACAATATTCCAGATGCGGTCTCACCAGGGCAGAGCAGAGGGGGAGGAGAACCTCTCTGCCCTACAACCACCCCTCTCCTGATACACCTCAGGATGGCATTGGCCTTCTTGGCCACAAGGGCACAGTGCTGGCTCATGGTCATCCTGCTGGCCACCAGGACCCCCAGGTCCCTTTCCCCTACGCTGCTCATTCAAATGCAAATGAATCGATGCAAACGCTGGGAAATCTAAACGTGCAGAGAGAGGTCCCATCCTGCATCCAGATCTGCTCCGGCATGATCGCCGTGACCAGAGCAGTGATTTTCCCAGCAGAGGAGTGACGGGCTCGTGGCGTGGCAGTAATGGCACCGATCAAGAGCTGCCAAGAGCCTGCTCGCACAGAGTCACTCAGGTTAAGCCTGTGGGAGCAAACAGTTTATCTGCGGTTTAACAGCTTGAAGCTAAGCGTGGCCGTACACCGCACAGCGATGCATCTGGCAGAGCTCCCCTGATTAAATGGGTCTGAAAGCATTTCAGGTGAGCAGTTTGTCCATGGGGCCAGCCTGGGACAGAGAGCAGGATTTGCAGTGTCACTGGGGAGGGCACTGCCAACAGCAACCAGACTTGGGTGTCCCTGCAAGCTCAGCGCACAAGTCCCCCCTCCTCTCCAGTGTGCTCATCACTCCAGCCACCACCATTAATCAGTGGGATAGATGGAAGGACGGGATGTAAAGCTCCTCAGACAACGTATTTTAAGGCAGGGAACATCCTTCAGTAAAACATCCTCATCAGACATGCTGCAACCAACAAGCAAGTGCGCTACATCTTCTCCAGGTAGGATGGTTGCTTTGCTCTGCAGACAAACAGGCCGATGTTCTCCTCTCAGGTTTCCTGCAGATTACAGAGAAACCAAACAACTCACTGAAGTTTTCCCAGTCTCAGTGACGGATACAGCGGGAACAGGAGTTTTCACTTTGGGCCCCTGTGCTGGGATGTGCTTGGTCCAAGCAAGAAGGAGAAAGCTTGGGAGTGAGAGACAGCCACACTGAGGATTTCTAAAGCAGTAGAAGAAATTGGGCAGCTTTTACACAAAAAAATCAGTGTTCACACAAACATTCTCCTGAAAAACCTAAAGAGAACCTGGGGATAAGCCCCAGCCCATGCCAGCAGCTCAGCCTGGCTTTGGAGCCCCTCCAGGCTCGGTGCTCCCTGCCCGGAGCCGGCGATGACTCCACAGAAAGATGCGCACACGTACAGGCTGTGCCAGCGAATCTGCTCGCCAGAGTCCCCTGGGAGGGCTCGGGATGGATGTCTGGTGTCAAACACAGCAAACAGCCTGATCAAAGCTCTGGAAAACCACACAGACCCACAGCTCTGCAGGATATCGATCCAGCGCTGACAAGAAGCTTTCTGGCACCCATCTTTCCCCAGGAACCTGGTGCTGCTGAGCCTTCCCTGCAGATGCTGGTTCACCTCTCGCTTGGAAAGGCATTTCTTCCTACACCTGAGCAACTCTGTGGAGAGGTTTGAGAAGAGATTTCACGCAGACCCATCAATGTCAGCTCCCAGGGCTGAGATGCGCTCATTTTCTCCGCCCTGCTTCGTGCCATGGTCGAGTTCACCGCCTGGCGGGCAGGGTGAGGGTGCAGCATCCTGGGTGCACGTCCTGTACCAACAGCAGCAAAGCAACACGTTTGGGCCAGCCAGGTCCTGCTCGCCCAAACGCAGCCCTTCAGAGCCACTGGATCAATAACTGGTTTTTAAATGAAGCCCTAAAAGCCTCTCTGTGCCTCACACCTGCCCTCCTGAGCCAGAGAGAAAAGGCACAGGGGCGGGCAGATGCACCCACCTCTGCTGCCCACCAAAATGCCTTGGTAAACCAGGCACCCTCTGCCTCTGCTGCACCCTGAGGCGGAGTCCTGAACCTCTCCAAAACACTACTCCTGCCAGCAAAACTACACACAAATGTGAAGTTTTCATAAGAAAAACTCCCCCAGTGCTCTCCCAATGGCTCAGAGGCTTCAGCACATGAAGTAAGAGCACCTTGTCTGCAATAAATGCAGGGGTAACGGCAGTTTCTTTTTTAACCGTGTGATTTTATGAGCGCAGTTCATAACTTACTGTCCCTGCTGCAAACAGACACCGTGAAGAGACTCTCCCCGTCGCTTAAGGATATCATTTACAGCACAGACGCGCAGTGCAGGGGCTCTGTGCAGCTGCACCGAGGTAAGGAGGGAGCTTTGATACACGGCAAAAAGACTATTTTTGAGATCCTGAAAGTCTCTGACCCGGCACAGCTCAAACCACACAGGGGCTGAGCACGAAGGCTCGGTCTCAGCACTGATGTGGACCATAAACCCCTTGCTCACGCAGCCCCCAGCCCTGCCGTCAGCTCTCCATCAGCCTCCCAGGGCAGCGTGAACGTGACAGATGCCAACTCGCATTTGTCCACTTCAAGCCCATCCCTCACAGGCAAAACAGGGCAGCGGCCCTTTCCTGCCAGACCACTGGTTTCACCAGAAGGGGTTTGCGGTACAGTGGCTACGCAGACGATGAGGAGGGCTCTCTCCCCGCAGAAAAGGGCAGCCATGCACAGCCAGAGCCAGGCTTGCAGCACACTCTGCTTGTCGGGGAAAGGGGTTATTTATAAGCTCACCCAGCTCACGGAGAGCCACAGCACCGAGGAAAGTGCACGTACCATTCAAATGAGACAGCAACAGCAGCCAGAGCTGGAGGTGTGGATGCCAGAAGCCCATGAGAGCGCACAGCAGCATCATTAAGAAGGCAGAAGGGAGCACCGAGCCCTTCGTGCCTGAGCTCCGTGGCGCAGGAGGCTATAAATAAGCCCAGGCTGCGAAGCCTCGTGCTGCAGAGAAGAGCAGAGAATGAGTCACACCTCCAAGTCTGCTCTGCTCTTTCGATGCCGTTCAGTCTGCAGCGTACAAAGGCACATAGGCCTGGAACAAACACCTGCGTCGTGTCTTTTATCCGAGGGCCCAGGAGAAAAGGAAAAAGGCAACCTCTTTGTTTTCCAGAGTAGAAAAGGAGACCTCATCGTTCCCTTCTCTTCCCCTTTTGTGCCTGTGACCGTGGATGTTCCAGTCCTATTCAGTAGCGCCAGTGTTGCACGAGCCTTCTCCGAGCAACTTTCTTCAAGAGCTGCTTGTCATCACTTCTGTCATCTTCTTCTTCCCAGCCTCCGAATTAGCGAGCTGCCCTCCAGCCATGTGTAAATCGAGGTGTGCCACTCGTCCTCCGCATGCTGCTGGCAGCGTTTGCTCAGCAGCAGCAGCAGCAGCAGCAGCAGCAGCCCCAGGTGCTGGCAGCGCAGCTGGCGCTAACGCTGCAAACATCTCCACTGGGAGCGATGGGCACGGAGAGCAGAGCGGGCTCAAAGGGGCATGGGTTGTCCCCGCTTACCTGGGAGCCAGGGCTCGTGGTGCAGGAGCAGAGCAGCGTGAGGTCCCCTGGCAGCAGGGCTGAGCCACGGGATGACAGGGGAACTTCTTGCTTTGCCCTTGGAACAAATTAAAGGGCAAGGACCCTGCGAGGGATGGTTTGCCAGCAGCTCTGTGCCCTGCAGACAGCAATAAGGGTTGCTTCTGCCATCCAAGTGCTTCGCAGAGGCAATCACTGGCCTGGGAAGGACCCTGCTCTCAGGGGTTCACTGCAGCAAGAGACTCAGGAGTGCCAAGGATCTGCTACAGGAGCACACAGACACGGTGCAGAGGCCAGGCTCTGCCCAGGGATGCGAGATCAGAGCCAGGAGAAAGGGCAGCACCCACCTCGCAGATGGGACCTCTACCCACGCCAGGGGCACAGGGACGCACACCGCGCTCCCCAAAAGCCCATGTCATGCAGGGACAGATATGCTCCAGGACAAGAGCCTGGGACATCTGCTCCAGGACATCCTGCCCTGGGAGGCAGTGGGAGCTCCGACCACTTCCACCAGGAATAAAGGGCAGGAATTTAATCTTGTAAAATTCAGGGAGGGCAACTCTACTGATTTTGGTGGCTGGAGCTTCATCCCAAATGTGAAAGAGGTGAGACACACACACAAAGCGGGGTGAGCCACTCAGCCCTCAGCAAGCCACCTTCAGCAAAGGTGCCCACCGTGTGGCCAGTGCTGTTGGTGATCATCTGGCTCCAGCTCCATCCCTCCTGCATCCCCAAGAGGCTGCAGAATTTTCTTATCCATGCCCAGGGCTACAACCACTGTGCTCATCCCACAGCCTGAAGCACTTGCCCTGCTACCAACAGACTCATTGGCTTCTGCCTGGGTCTGAAATTTGTCCTTTGAGACCTGGCCTCAAACTTGTGACTTGTGCCCCAGGAACAAGGCTGCTCCCTCCTGCTCCACGCTACCTTTGAGACACAAATACTCCTCCTCTCCTTGGGCCCAGCATGGTCCTTTGCCCCGTGTCCCCCTGGCATGTATTGCAGACTGAAGACTCCTTACCATACACTCCTGTTCCATAATAGCAAAGAAATATTTGGACTTATCAGGCTTTCTGTTGAATCAATTCTCAAGGGAATTACTTAAAATAAAATATTATTTCTTAAATGACTGTATACACTGCCAACATCCTTCCGTCTTTTGACACATCGCAATATATTTTAAGCACAGAGCAGAGGCCTCAGGGACTCAGGTTGCTGCCAGAACAACTCATCCTCTGGCACAAACCACCTCCCAGCGCCAGCACAACGCCCCAGAGCTGAAGTGTACCCCCCAAAAATGCGGGTACCACAGCCCCAACGCCAGGCAGGGAAAGCCCAACACGAAGAGGGTGCTCCACCACCAGAGACTCACCGCAGAAGGAGATGATGTGGCTGCTGTCCTCATGCACAAACTTCCTCGTCACCGCCTCCTCCATGATCTGCTTCACCTGTTGGGCAGAGGCTGAGTTAGAGAAAATGCAGAATTTGAGCCATTGACCAGTGAGGAGATGTGTGGTGGAACGCGCAGGAGGTGCCCTGCTCGCTTTGTGTCTGGAAGGAAACTTCCTCTGCTCCCTGACTTCTCCAGCGGCACAAGAGGTCTCAAGGAGCATCACCAGCTACTGCAAAAAGTCAGGTATAAAATAAAGGGTCGCTTTGTTGCTGAGAAATTTCTAAGGAGGAAAACTACGAGCAGAGCATTTACTGTAGGAATCATGCATCATTTAGATAAAAGATGTCTTAATAAGGGTAACCAAATCTCATATTTAATGCATTGGCAGTGTTGTTGTGTTCTTTCATTTTACGGGGATTTGACAAATTTCATGTGGCACAGCTGCCCCAAATGACTGTAATTATGCATCAGTGCCAAAGTCAGTGATCACCTGGCACCAAATGTGACC
Organism: Mesitornis unicolor; assembly: GCF_000695765.1. NCBI lineage: Eukaryota > Metazoa > Chordata > Aves > Mesitornithiformes > Mesitornithidae > Mesitornis > Mesitornis unicolor. The sequence continues at coordinate 18,114 of NW_010186009.1, forward strand.
GGGGAATGCTTTCTGCATAGCAATGCCATCAGCCCTGACCCAGCCCCTGCTGCTCGTGCCACATCACTGGCACTCACTTCAGCCCAATTCACCAAAAGGAAGCTGTTGTGTAGGCTGCACATCAGGGGCAGAAAATAAATAGGAATCCACTCATATGAGGAGCGTAATTTTAGCAGACGCCAGATGGGAGGTCAGACGGGAGGTGAGCAGGCTGCAGAGCACCATCTCCAGCCATGGAGAAGCTCCAGGGACTGCCTGGCTGCTCCACAGAGGAGCCAAGGGCTACCAGAGCACGAAATCCAGGTACCTCCAGCACTGCTGGTCCCCCACCGGTACCCGTCACCGCCAGCACTGACACTGCCCAGCTCTCGCATCCCTTTTGTAGGATACAGACCCTGTTCGGGGGATATGGTCCCGCAATCAGGGTGGAGTGGAGCAGGGAACGTAGAGCAGCTCCGGGAGCTGCTGTGGCTCTCAAGCACCACCATCTCCATTTGTCCCCACGGATGCAGGAGCTGCACGCCAGAGATGCGGAGCTTGGTGCTCAGGGTGGTTTGAGCCTTGCTCAGGAAACGCTGGAGAAATCATCCTGCTG
>NW_010186009.1:18718-23545 GCF_000695765.1 Mesitornis unicolor
AGCCACTTCCTGCCCATTCTTCCTTTAAAACACAGAGCTGCCGGCATGCCCGAATCCCATCTCCCAGTGCCTCAGTAACATCTTGCTTTTCACTCTTTGGTTTCAGAAAACGCAGGGGAAAGGGTTCACGGTGCAGAGCTGTGGGTGTAAGAGAGGCCCTGCTTATCGAGATGTTCTCTCTGAAGGCAGAAGCAGCAGGTCAGGAGCTGGCCAAGCAAACCTTGCATGTATGAGACCTTTAATGGCATCATTTGGGGAATTAAACTCCTTCACAAGACATAACCGAGGTCAGTTATGCACAGCTGAGAGCTCAGTGAAGGCAATTCTGTTATGAATATGGATTAAGCTAAAAAAGTCATATCAAAACCCAATCGCCTCTCTCTGCATGTCCCCAGGCCGGGCTGAGCTTCCTCTGCCATTGGGTCACTTGTCCCTCACACATCACCTCATCTGCTGGAAAACAGCGAGCACACAGACAGAACAGGTATAACACAGCCCCTCGTGCCCGCAGGGGTCTCTCGAGGTCCCAGGGGCTTGTTCCTACCTCCCGGCAGCTGAAGGGGGACACAACCAGTAACCATGGCAGATAGCGCTTAGAAATGAACAATTTTTAAAAGCAAGGATTTTTAAACTCCAATCGGTTCTTGGGATCTGGAATTTCTTCTGCCACATTGCGATGAGGAACCATCAGGGGAACTCGGCCTCTCCATCAATCACCCAAAAGCCTAAACTGAGAATCCATGTTTTAAACCCCCTAAAACACACTTGGGATCAATGCCCACGGTTCGTTACCAGGTTCTGATGAAGCCAAGAGCACGTTCAAATTGAAGCAGTGTATTCCCATATTTGCCAGGCACCTTTCGGGCGAGCAGGGCTGCCCGCTGTGGGGCAGGGACCATCTGGTTATTCGGTGCCTGCGGAGCCACCGGCGCAGCGGGATCTCGGCTCTGAGCGGGCATCTCGGTGCCAACACAGCACAACCAACCTGCGCTCTCAAGGCACACACAAAAAAACCCCTTTCCAAGAGACACAGTTTAGTGGAAAATTACTCATTAAAGGGAAAAAAAAAGAAAACAAACAAGCCACACGGTATTGACTGAGGTTATCGCACTGGAGAAAATAAATCAAAGATATCTGAAGAAACAGAAGTGGAAAGGGCATTGCAGCAAGGGCACGCACCTGACGTGAAGGACTCGAGTGCAATGGGAGCTGCTGTATAATAAATACAAAGCCCCAGCGCGGAGGGACCACAGAGATAGATACGGTCTCGTATCAGGAAAGCGAAGCAGATCTGTGGCGCTGCGGGGATGGCGAACGCCGGCTCACCCACGTTTGGCTGGCGCTGGAGAGAAGCCTCGAACAGCCTCTAAACACGCCGCGCTCCAGCTTTTTAATGCTAATTCTCATATTGTAGCCAGAACAATCTCAACAAATGAAGCTGCCCACTCTTTATCTGAAGCCAGTCTAGGGAAAATGAGATGTTTGCTCTTCTTTTATTAGAATGGAAATTAAAACAACAACTAATAATTTGGCTGTAGGTAAACTCACGAGGAACACCATCAAGTACTCCACAAGCAAACCTGCTCCTGGAGCACAGGACACATCACCCCTGCTCTGGGAGAGGCGCCGGGACACCCCATGAGTGCCCACACAACCCAACAGCAGTCACTGCGGTTCCAAAAATACCAAAGACAGGCTGGTCCCCACATTAACATCTGAATCACCGCCTCGTGAGCACGCTTCTTCACTACATGGGTACGTCTGAAGGCCAAGGAAACCCGTTTTTTTCCTCCTTGCATCGTCTCCAAAGTCAGATCCAAGAGTAAGAGGCACTGAGAAGTGGTTTTGGGTCCTGGCATTCACCAGGGGCATCAGGAGTCCCAGCACACCCACTCTGGACCAGGGATTTGGACTTGAACCCACTTTGGACCAGGGATTTGGACTTGCACCCACTCTGGACCAGGGATTTGGACTTGCACCCACTTCGGACCAGGGATTTGGACTTGAACCCACTTTGGACCAGGGATTTGGGCTCGCACCCCCTTTCCCCCCCACCAGAGTCCTGATCCCAGAGGTCTCAGCCCCTCCTTTGGTTCCCCTGGGCCTGGCCACTCCATCCCAAACACCACTATTCAAATTGTGGCTGACAAACTGCTTTCCCCCCTTCTTCCAAAATAAAGGAAAGCAAACCCTTATCTACCCAACAGTCCCCAGCGAGGGATGCAGGCTCAGAGCTCTCTGCTACAAAATTCCCAAGGTCACGCTTCGCCTCCAAGCCAAATTTTCCTGTAACAGAGCTTCACAACCATACCCAGCCCCAGCTGCCATTTGCACTGGTGGAGCCAGCCAAACATTGCAGCACGACAATAACCACCGACGCACAGAGATCAGGAGCACGCCAATAACTCCGTGTCTAAGGCAAAATTGACTCACAACTCTCTTCTAACTGGATTTTTCCAGGCAAGCCACCACACAACCTGCACTCCAGATTATTCAGTGATGTGTACAGCCCCAGGTTACTGAGGCGTTTGAAGCACAGCATCTCCCATCTATTTGGCTGTGCTCAACCTCCTCCTTCCCATCTCTTTTTGACAGACTGCAGGAAGATGCTTGCTATCCCCAGCAAATAAGCAGGGAATTGGGAGCATCCCAATAAGCACCCAGCAGAACAAGCGCTGCCTTCAGGATCTACAACCACTGCTTTGTCATCCACGTCTCCTCGCTAAACCTCAGCGCGTTTCTTTTCCATTAACTTGTTTAATCTGCTGTTCTGTACATTAAAGACCCCTAAAACTAAACCAAAAAACCCTCCACATGGATCATTTAGGCTTTAAACTTGCTTTGCCTTTGCACATTTACTTTTCAAAGTCTTCTCCTCGCAGTCTTTAAGTGCTGCTTTGATTATGTATTTGGAAGTTAATTCTAGCACTTAAAAAGCCCATTTTACATGTTTGCTTCGGTGCAACAAGCCCACGTGGGCAGCCCTTGATGTAATCTGAGCGTTTCTTTAATTGCTTCTCCGAACCAAGGTCTCTTTCCAGGAACAAGCTTCCCATGCGCCGTGCAAGGCTCGTCCATGTAGCGCCATGGCATTATCACTTCTCAGGGAGTACACAGTGCTAAAGGATCTCTTAGCAAAGCAGATGCAGTCTTGTAAAAGACTTATAAAATTCACATTATCAAACTCGGTGTTGCAGGACAGTCCCTTATCTTTCCAGCACCGAACGCCCTGATAATCCCAAAAGCAGATGCCAGATTTTTCCAGCACCATCACAAGTTGCAGCCGATCTCTGCCGCTTATCTATGAGCCGACCACCAAATAATTCCAATTAATTGTGCTCCAGTCAGTTAAAATACTGCTGCCCTGGGAACCATGTGTGCTCCCAGTTGGGAACTGGGCTGAGTCTCCTTGGAGGGGAAGGGGGAAGAAGGCATTAACCCACATGAACCCTGAATATTTGGGCAGCTTGCTGGAAAAGAAATCAAAACCACATAAAATGGAAGAGTCCATGATACAGCATCGTACCCTGAGGGAAACGGGAATGATCCCAGTAATGTGTATTTGCTGACGACATTGTGCACCAGATTTTCTTCATAGGGGAGCAACTTTTGGCCAAAAAAATCCATACACGCGACACTAAATTAGGATCGTGTTCGAGCTGCTTCTATTCTCGTTGCGCTTGTCACACGCAGATCTCCGTGCCATCTGCTGGCACCGCGAGCTGTAAGATGCTCAATAAAGCAACATTTTGGGGAAAACTTTAGTCATTTCTCTGTTTCCAACGCCTGATCTCAAAGCTTTACCCTGGTTTGCTCTGCACACCACCAAGCCGCTGCTTCCCGAGGTGCGGGATGTCATGCTGACAGACGATGAGCAAACGTGGCAATGACTGACACTACTTGTGCTGAAACTGAGCTTTTCAACCCAAAACTTTTCAACCTAGGCCCGAATTGCTCTGAAGTCCTGAATCTGTGCAAAACCAGGTATTTCCATGGCAACAGCCAGGACGCCAGGAGGAGAAGAGGATGATGACATTTTGGTAGCGGAGAGGAGAGGCCGGAGGCTCCTCTGGGATCCAGATCCCGTCTCCCTGCACGAGGAGAAGATGAAGGAGGGAGGACAGCAGCATGAAACCTGTTCTGGCCATGAGAGATCACACCAGGGGCTTTTGGAGCATGAGAGCACTTCTGCGCGCCACCGCTTTTCTCTTCAGGAGGGGAGAAAACGGTCCCCAGCGATTAGTAATACCCTTTCCAGAAGAGATCAATGCAGGCAATCGAGAAACGCTGCATTAAAGCCGTCTGTTTGCTTTTGATAGAGGAACATCTGAAAAAGGCTGACCTGGGTGCTCGAGAGGCGTCAGGAGGTCCCTCTGCAAACAGCAGCTTTCATTACCAACCTGCAGCTTATCATCCTCATCTTCATTTCGCCTGAGCAGCTTTGACAGCTACGCAAAGGCCTTTCATTTTTTATTTTTTATTTCTTCTTATGTTGGCCTCGAGAACATTTAAAGCTACCAACATTAATTTTTCAACTCCTAATAACATTAAATTAATTCACCATTTTCTGCCCGTCCGGAATGAAACAGCTGGCACTGACGCCCGCAATCTGATATTTTAAAACTAGGGGCATGCATCTATGCTCCAATAAAACAAACCCAAGCTGCAAAAGTATTGCATTTACCAGTCATTTGCTGTTACTTAGCCTGGATCTAGAAAACACGGCTGTGTAGTGGGGGCACTTCAACGACAGGGTGGGAGGAAGAGAGACCGCCTGCTGTCCCGATGGTACACGATGGACGAACGGGCAGTGAGGTGGACTACGAA
>NW_010186010.1:0-32127 GCF_000695765.1 Mesitornis unicolor
GCGCTGCCTCCTCCTTCGGGCCCCGCCTGACTCATGTATTCGGAAAGTAGAGGAAAAAACCGGAGTGGCACAGCAAAGGGAAGGGTGAGAGGAGAGCAGGCGCACGGCGGGAGGGGCCCGGCAGCTGGCTGGGTGCGAGAACCCTGCCTCAGCCAGGCACCCCCTCTTCCGCGGAGTGAAGCTATGAACTTCCTCAGTCTGGCGCTAAATTCAGTGAGGGAATCTACGAAATCCCTATGGGCTAAATTCAGTGATCACGTCTCCCCCTCAGTCACAGAGTGTAATCCCAGATGCATGGCGGTTGGTTTTGATACAATCATAAAATAAATTTTGAAAGCCATTTGGTAAATCTTGCTGACAGGAAAACCTCGGGCACAATTTTCAAATAATCAGCGTCCCAATATAACTCGTGGATTATTTTCTTAGTGTGTGGTTGAATATTAGATACTTCCCATTTCCATGCAGCTGTTGTTTTAAGCAGTTGTCGGGGATCAGCTGTAGGATGGAGTCTCTTCTGCTGAGGTCACCAGACTATACTTAGTATGAAGGGGTGATTATAAGGAATAGCAGTCTCTTGCCAATTAAAAAATACTCTGTTGGAAAAAAAAAGAATGAACATCTAGTTGTTGTGTTTAGGTCTGTTTCAAAGAGCAATGAAATTAATTGTGGTTTTAGTAACCAACTCTATTGTATCAGTAGCAAAGGAAGTCGGAGTGTTGCTGCAGGGAGAAGACAGGCATCATGGTCCAACTGTAGAATAGTTGTCACTTAACATTAAAAGTATTCACTCCTCTCCAATTACTTTTTCTATACTGAAACTATAGATGGTTATCTATTGCTAGTATTCAGTTTTGTTCCTCGCATCTTCAAAACAGGCTGCTACAGCACTTGCTTCAATACGCAACAGAATATTTCATACCATGTTGTGTACGTGCATGGAGAGTTGCATAGCATAATTCTATGATCTTACAAAGAAATTTGCTGCAATGTCAAACACTTTCATAGATCCCTACCTACTACATGAAACTAAGATTATGAACTCTTGTTACAGTACAGATTATCTCTTCTTATGGAGCTTGTGTTTATAAAAATGCAACTGCACCCTGACCCCTTTCTTCACAGAAATACCCTGGTTTTCAAGGAATGGTGTTAGAAAGATTTAGGTAAAGCATTTTATGTAAATAAGTAAATTAGCCATTCACTTCTGGAGGAGACCTAGCTTTGGATCACAGTTAAAAAATGGCTTAATGTTCAAATGAGTAAGAAACAAAGATAGATAGGTGGTGATGTGAGTTAATAAGTCTCCCTTTTCTCTGTTGCATGATTGCCAGATGTGGCATGGATGGTGTCTGTGTTGAAGACTTGTGGTAACTTTGTTGTAAGTAAGGAGAAGAATATGAAGAATACACTGCTATAGTTCTGGGCAGGAGAGGAAACATACCTACTTGTTACTTTTGTTTAAAACTCTTGGTTTTATAAGGTATTTGTGAAGCAAAATTATTTACGTAATACAAAGTAATAGGAAGGGAAACAAGGTGCTGTTTAGGTTTTGTACACTGATTAACAATCACTACATTTATCAGATGCCCTTGAAGTTTGTGCCTAATGAAATTATTTAATGATCAGAGCAGAGTTTATGAATCAGAATTATTACATCAGATTATTTGCAGGATTAAATGTATAGTTGCATTAGTTTGTATGTGTAGGAGTGCCACATAAGATTTCTTCACTTTGCTATGACTTAATTTCCCTAGTTTAAAATATAGATATAGTGATACTTGTGTCATGTCTTGGTGATGACATCCAGGAGTATCAGTGGACGTCAGTTAAAATATGAATGAGCTACAGTGGGATAACAAGGCATGTGAGTGTTACTCAAGAGAATGGTGCACTGCGATCTTTAATATATCAGGGGTTAATAAGGATCAAGATATAGTGGTCTAAGGCTGCTTTATTCTTAAAATAGTCTACGTAGGGATTTTACGTGATTTATTTTATGCACAGTGACTGACACTGAGTGTATCTGAAGGTCAGCCTTTTCTCCACCTTGAAAAGTGCATTGAGAATGAAAAGATCTGTGTAAGAACTAATTAATAATTAAAAGCATTTTAGAATGGAGGATCAGCTCCTAGAGCATAATTTTGTGGCAAGTTGATTTCCTTCATAATATGTAAAAGGTAACCACTTGTTTGTGCTATTTACGCTTGACTTGTCTTCTTCCAACTCTATGTCCTTTAAAAAAACCTCTATTACTGAAACGGAGAAGAACTTACCAGATGACAAGCTCTGATCTTATTCTGTGCTTTGAGTTGGTCACTTTATAGAAAATTCTAATGCCTTTTTACAATAAGTACTTATCCATTACCAGCATCTGGTTTGTAGAAGTTTGTGAAACTTCTTTGCATAAGAAATAAATTGTAGGGAACTCAGGTTTACCACATAAAGGTGACAGGCTGACTGGTCCCCTGTTTAGCCATCTCACATGTTCCAGCAGTATGATACGTCAACATTAACTGTTTCTCCTCATAAGGAAAGATGCCCTGGACTTAATTGACTTCAGTGTTTCACTGACCAGCTTCAGCATCGTTTTGTTGGTGGCAAAGCAGGTCACCTGTGTGAGAAGAAGGTGAAAATTTCAACATGAAGACGAGTCTTTCTGCCAACTACAAGAAGAAGGACAATCACTGAACAGTGAACAATTACAGACGATGTTGTAATAGAGACTGAGTGAAAAGTCAGGCCTGGGACTATCCGACTTTATAACTGGGTGCTCATGGAGTCCATACTGACTCACTTCTTTCTCAAAATATGTTATATCCAAATATTTTAAGAAGTCTTAGGCTTTTGTCTCAATTCTGATTTCAGTGAATCTATGCGTGGCTTTGCAGGGAAAAAGACTTGGGTTTTGATATGAAACTACCACAGTGAATAATGTTACATCTTTCTGCCCCAGAACACAATGGTCTCACAGGTGAACAAAAAAACCCCCTAGATCCTGACAATAACTAGGGGAATGCTGGCTGAGTTTTACTGTAAAAGCCAAAGTCTTCTCCTTTTTTTGCCAGGAGATGGCATTATCACTAACAATTTAAGGTTCTTGAAAACCTACCAATACTTCTCTTATTTCTTTACAAAGCAGATTTATTTTGAAGAATTATGTATCTTTTAGAAACAGTGTCTTCAAACACAAAGAACTCTACAGTGTTGAGTGATTTCAAATATTGTTTCATGAGGAGAAAGATGCTCCTTTCTTACAGAGCATCTCCAATCAAAAGCCCAGAAGGATTTCACTGACAACTGAATTCTCTCATGTATGCACCAGATGAAATCTTTTAGAAAATTGTCTACTCTTTAGTTTTAAAGTAATCAGAAATAATAGAACCCATCACCATGACAATTGCTTTATTTTTTCCCACAGTTAATTTATTTGCTAATCCCTTATTAGTCAATGTCAGGTTTTCTTAGGCTGTGGAATTGCCATGGATGAAGAGACACAAGAGTTATCTCCTGAAGCTACTTAGATCCAGTCAGATTTATTATATCTGGGGGAGCAGAAGCAGTTACATTACTTCCCGGTCCAGATCTCATTAAGAAGCCATTTAGTGGCTTTCAGATGGCACAAAGTCTTAGCCAGTAAGCCGTGCAGAGCTGCTTACATGTCTCAGTACTAACCTTCTCATATGTTTTGCAGTACCTGTATTACTTAAATTTTCTGTATTTTGAGAATCCTAGTCTCTTGTTACCCCAGATAGTGGAAACCTGTCTGTACAGTAATTTTTTGCTATTTAAATATATTTAGTTTAATTTTTAATTAAAACCTTGACCTTAAAATTCTTTATTCTCTCCCCTTGCCTGCTACTCTTGGTTCTTGTGTGGTGTTTTTTTCTTTTTTTATCCTCTCTTCCCTCTTCTGTGTTCAACATCATAATTCAAATAGAGGTTAACACCACATTAGTTCTTGCACTGATCTTGGGCCACTCTGTATTTAACTTAAGCATTTATAACAATGTAGATATAATCTAGAATACAGAGTGAGAATAGACAAAAGAAATTCACTGGATTGTTTTAACCCTTAACGTATTCATGGTACTTTGAGACTGATGTCTTGGCTTTGTGTTCTAGCTGCTCGTTTCATCAAACAAAATAAGTTTCCCATGGAAGTGCATACAGACAGTTACAAAGGACCTGATTGGTTATATATTTTAAGCTGCCTTATGCAAGATAGGCGTTTTTTAAAAAAACATAACTCTTCTTTAAATGAAGTCTAAAGTTCCTGTGAACTTTATCTCTTAAAGAAGTTGCCAAATTGTGAATGCTTGTGAAAACTCTTGCACATGTGTCATAGTTAGCCCCTCTGATCTTTGGGTTTGCTATCCTCTCTGTCAATTTTTATTTCTCCCTTTATTTCTCCTTTATTTCTCCCTTTCAGGACCTAGCAATGTCAGCAGTGGCTCTGACTACCCCAGTATTCAGAATTGCATTACATACACATCAAATAAGTCCACCTACATACCAATGTTTTTGTCTTGAAACTTGTTACTGCTGAATCTCATAATTTTATTATGGCTAGCTACTATCTACAGCTTGGATTCTAGTTTCTAAATAATTTTAGATGTTCTCTACTGTACCTTTTGGCCTCTGTAATATATACTCAGCACTTTAATATAATATTTATTGTTTTGTTGTTATTATTATTTCAACATAATGTATTAATTATTATATAGAGTAAAATTTAAAGGTGATATTTGGTGACCTTATTTTCTTATATAATGCTATTGTAGAGATGCTTGAAAATCCTATCAAAGAACTTACCCTGAGTTACAGGAGGAAAAACCTAGTCTTAAATAGCTTGATTTTGTTGAAGGTTACTGTAACCTCCAAACATGAGTAAGAGCTGTATTTGCTAAGGTCTTAGACTTAGAACAAAGATATAAGAAGGCAGTGGGCAACAGATACTTGAAGTGCTATCACTTTTCCATTTTATGGAACAAGTAAAAATATCTGCAGATCTTAATCCATCTGGATACAGACAGCTGCATAATGCATTGCTAGGAAGACATGAGTGAAGAAGTTAAGGGTTTTTTGGCATACCTTTCGATGATGCATGTTGCTTTTTTTGGTTTCCTGAGAATGCAAGTATGGTGTTCCAGTAGCATATATAGATTTAGAGAAATTCTGTGTTTCAGATTTCATAGAATGTTTTGGTTATTCTCTCAAGAGCACTTAGAAATGCTCACAAGATTCATGACATACAAGATAAAGTTTTACAAAACTACAACTTTGCTTAGTTCATCTATGAGATGAATGGTCTTAATTATTCAGCTTGAGGTGAGGACAACTGCAATTTCTTCTCCTTTGGTTAGTTCATCAGGAGTAGCTGAACCACATTAGACCACATGCCCTGATATTAAATTGAGTGTCTAAAATTAGGCATTTTACATTCTGCAGCTTGACAGGGTTTCAGTAGCTGTGGCATTCATCAAGTAGACATTGGGTGTGTAGGAACTCTGCAGCAGTAAGTAACATTGCATTGTGCATTTCTTACACATTATTGTGTATTCTCTATAATTTAGAATACAGCTTCATAGATAAAATATTTCTTTAATATTTACTTTATTGTTGTTATTGCTATATTCTGGCAGCCTAGTGCAAGTCTAGTTCATGGTGAACTTGGAGTTAAACAAGTTTCTGGCCTAACTGCAGTTGATAGCATCAGGAAATGTGTAGTTTCTTCATTAGTAACTTTGTCAAATTTGATGTTTCATCTGATCCTAATATTTATTTTGTTTGATTTCTTGTAGACTTTAGCTTGAAGATGGCATCATGCCTTTATGAATTCCTTTGTGAGGCAGAACTTGAAAAATACTATCCCCATTTTGCTGCCTTCGGTCTTCAGAAGATTGATGAGCTTGCCAAAGTCTCCATGAAAGATTACACCAAACTGGGAGTCCATGACATGAATGACCGCAAACGACTCTTTCATCTCATTAGAATAATCAAAATTATGCAAGAGGAAGACATTACAGACTTAAGCAAGCAAGATTTTCAACCAAGTGGCCTTTTAATTCAGCCTGAGGTGACCAGTTCAGGTCCCCGTAGACAGCTGCAGTTTGAGTCCTTCTTTGAAGAAAATGATGGAACAGCTGAAGACTCTGAATCTGAATCATATGGTTCATCTGATTTCGATGCCAATGGAGAGAAGAACAGTGCAGGGGAAATCTTGGGACACATTCAACCACAAGATTCAGAGCTGATCAGATTAACTAGAAAAGACCTAAATACTCCTGCAATATGCACTAAAAAAGACCTGAGCTGTCCAGCAGTTTCTGACGATATTGCTCCTCTCCTGGGGGATTCGGAAGCTCCTATCGTACAAAGAATAACTCATATTTCAGGGTATAATTATGGACTACCTCATTGCTGTATCAGGTAATAATCAGTCACCTTTATTTTGCTGTATTTCCCATTAATCATAATGAACTCTTTCTTCCTTGTGGAGGAGAGTCACCTTCAATTAAGCAATCCTACCACTACAGTATAATGCAAACTCTTACGGAGAAGAGATATTAATAAGCACTTGCAACTCTCCAAGTCTGGTGGAAGGAATCAGCTGAATTTCACCAGCTGCTACTCACTAAGTTTGCCTAAGAATATTTTTTATAGTCTTTCAGGATATGAGGCTTTGTTTTCTTGGTGTTTTGATCAATCTTTCTTTCTCTCTTTCTTTCCTTGCAACTATCTTGCAAAATATTTTTCCAAAATACAGAATTGTCTGTTGATAAGTTTGTCAAGTTTTCCCAGTAAAAAGGGTACACACTGTGATGGCTGTATTTGTTTATAAAGAATGTTCTGAACTAGAGCTTTAAAAAGAAACAGAATTAATATAACTGGGATAGGATATAGAAGTGGTGGTGAGAGGGATTCCTTACAGCTGCTCTCCAAACACATGATCTGTTACTTTCATACTTTTCCCGGTGTTTGGTAACAGAGGGTCTTTGATTATCCTGAACCACTGGTAAATCTACCCTGGCAGCATTTTTAAAGCACAAATTTTTTTCCTGATTCAGCAGCAAAGCACATACCTCTCTGAACACATTCTACCAGCATCTATCTCATTGCAGTGCAGTTAAGGCAGTTTTCTTTTAAATTGCAGTGAAGAGATGTAGCTGTAGGAGGCTGGGGCTTGGTCTGGGAAGGCTGTGGGGAAATATTTGGCATATGGGAGGATCCACGGAGTCAGAGTGTCAGTTAGAACTTCCATTGAGCATGTATGTATGCTGGAGGGATAGATGCTGTTGCCACAGTGGAGAAGTACTAAGGTGACATAGCAGTTAGAGCACTTAAACTGTAAAATGCAAGACAGAGGTTTCTAACTCCTCTTTGCTGGAAAAAAAATCATTCCCACCTTCCAGATAAGTGCACTAACCTCCTGCAAATATTAGCATGTTAGTGCATTCTCTGTCTCCTCTAGAAGTTGAGCCAAGGTGCCACTAAAAGAGCAGAATTCATAGTGCTAGCAAGTAAGAAAATGACAAAATGTAACCTAATGGCTCAGCTAGAGGAGTTCAAGATTTTTAATCCTGCAATAGAGCCATTTTCTCCATTGCTCTCACTTTCTTTCCTTGTTATTCTCTTATCGAAGGCTAATCTAGACTCATCTATGAGAAACATTGGAAAACACTGTCAGGGGTAGGGTAATATGGGAAACACTGTCCTGGCTGTGTATTACAGGCCTCCTGATCAGGATGAGGAAGTTGATGAGGCCTTCTACAGGCAGCTGGAAGTACCCTCACCATCACAGGCTCACAGGCTCTGGTTCTCATGGGCGTCTTCAATTGCCCTGACATTTGCTGGAACGGCCACACAGCCAGGCACCCTCAATCCAGGATGTACTGCAGTGCATTGATGATAACTTCTTGACACAGGTGGTGGAGGAACCAACAAGGAGAGGTTTGCTGCTGGGCCTTGTACTGACAAACAAGAAGGGACTGGTTGAGGATGTGAAGGTTGGGGGGGGGACGGGCTGTGTGGTAGCAGCCATGAAATAGTGGGGTTCAGGATCAAGAGCGGTAGGCACAGAGCAATAAGCAGGATCACAACTCTGGACTTCAGAAGGGCTAAATTTGTCCTCTTCAAGGAACTACTTGGAGAAATCTCATGGGTTAGGGCACTAGAAGGTAGGGTGGTCCAAGAAAGTTGGTTAATATTCAAGTGCCATTTCCTCCAAGCTCAAGATAGGAGCATCCCAATGAGTGGGAAATCTAGTAAGGAGCCAGGAGACCTGCATGGCTGATCAGGGAGCTACTGAATAAACACAAGTGGAAGAAGGGAGTTTATAGAACATGGAAGATGGGGCTGGCTGGGTTTGCTTAGCCTGGAGAAGACTGAGGGGGGGAATCTCATTAATGTTTATAAATATCTAAAGGGCAGGTGTCAGGAGGATTGCACCAGACTCTTTTCAGTTGTGCCCAGTGACAGGACAAGGGGCAATGGTCACAAACTGAACATAGGAGATTCAACTTAAACATAAGGGAACACTTCTTCACTGTGAGAGTACCAGAGCACTGGACCAGGCTACTCTGTGATGTTGTGGAGTCTCCTTATCTGGAGACATTCAAAACCCGCCTGAGCACGTTCCTGTGTGACTTGGTCTAGGTGATCCTGCTCTGGCAGGGGGGTTGGACTGGATGATCTTCAGAGGTCCCTTCCAACCCCATCATGCTGAGGTTCTGTGTGATTTCAGGTGGCAGATAGATAAAGAGCTCTTTTTATATGCTTAAATATATTTTGCACTTGCCCACAGCAAATGGCTTGATTTTGACAGTAGCAGAGCAAGCACAGTGATTCTTCTGACCTATTGCCTAATAAGGTTTCTAATGATCTGTGTCAAGATTTTGTTTTTTCTAGTAATAAAAAATATTTGTTTTAATAAAATACAATTTCTGTTTAAGAAAGGTTCATAGAAAATCTAAACTTCCGGTTCAGCATATAGAATTAAAACGCATTATGTTTCCATTCAAAATTTATTCAACTAAATGTGCCTCTGTAGTAGAAAGAATTTATGCTTTTTCTCTTATAAACAGAGCCTCCAAGTATTCAGTCTTTCCTTTCTCCAAGTCTCCAGTACTTCCTCCTTCAAGCTCTTAGAGCTCTTTCAGTAGGTCACCAAATCTAGCCTCTGACACGAGAATTAAACTTCAGTTCCTCTGATCATTTGTTGGACAACATATGGTGCCTAGTGATATCCATAAGCTTACACTAGCTTATGAAGCATCTTATTTCAAGTACCATTGCCTTTCTTTTCAGAGGAAAGAATTTTCCATCTAAATGCAAGGACTGATCCTGAACTGCATGGAAAAGCTGCACTGAGATTAAAGGGGCTCCAGTAAAGATTTCTTGTGTGTTGTCTTCGCAGACCTTATCTTGCAATTTATAACTGCATGCCGTATGTTCCTGGGGAATCATGCAGCATGACAGCCGTGATATTACATTTTTGTAGTTTTAATGAGATATTGAGTCACTTGTGGGTTTGGTTTTGATTTATTAGACAACTGATACTGTAGCAACTGTTTTCAGTTGCTACATTAAGAGATCTTGGAAGGGCATTTGGACAGCATGGTAGAAACTACTTTTGGGCAAGCAGGGGCTTGATTAAAATTATTTTTTTTCTCACAAGCTGACTTTCAAATCCAGGCTGAAAATCAGTATTCATTTGGCTGAAGACAGCTTGAAGAAGGGAAAGGGAGAATTAATACCTTTTGATTTAATTCAAGCGTGTTCTGTATGCTGCATCACAAAATGCTTTACAGAGCAGGTTAATCAATGAAACATGAAATAACATGTTTCTGAGGTGTCTGAAAGTGAACTAAGATAGACTTGCCAAAACACAAAAGCACAACTTTGCCTGTGATCTGCAACCACATAATTTTTTGTGAAAACAGACCAAAAGGGAGACAATGACGAGTTCAAATATTCTTTGAGCTGAATAGGAACATGGTGATACTGTCGTGTTTCCCAGTTTAAGTCATTTACTTGTAACTTATATGACACACTATAAAAAGGATGAAAGTCATTATAAGAAGAAAAGCAACTAAATATACCCTCTCCTTTTCAAGATCTGTTCATGCTTCTATCTGCATTATCAAGTAACTAGTCATGATAGCAAATAATTTCAGCAAGATTAAATTTCATTAAGTTAACTTGCATATTATGCCAGCTTCAATCACATACTTGTGGACAACTGAAAATATGCAAGTCCGGCAACCAGTTCAGGAATGCAGCTGCATAAACACAACTATTCTTTTAGCAGCAGTGTACAAAAGGCATCAGTCCATTTAGGAAGAAACAGCAGAAAATTCACTGTGTAACAGACATGTTTTGTGGTTCTTTTCATAAGCAGCTAAAGTCAAACATTTGTCTGATAAACCTAAAATTTTAGGCAGGTTCTAGATTCTTTTGTAACCTGATTTTAAACTGTTAACATACACTATTGTTGTAGATCCAGTACTTCTGAAAAAGAGACTCCATGGACAGAGATTGAAAAAATCAGAGTGTGTGTTCGAAAGCGTCCTCTAGGCCTGAGAGAGAAGCGACGTGGGGAGGTTGATAACATCACAATGAAAGATAAGGAAACTCTACTTCTTCATGAGAAGAAGGAGGCAGTTGATCTCACCCAATATATTTTACAGGTAACGTGCTCTGCTTGAATGTTGTGTTTTAAGTGCCAGTCACTTGCATGAATGGGATAAAGCAAATTGTCCTTGGAGTTTCTATGAGGGGAAACAGAAAAGGACTATCTGCATTTCTCACATGGAAATAGGTGGTGTGCTCTTCTGTGAGCTCAGCATTAACTGTATTTGAATTGCTCCTGACTTATGCCAGCCTGTGGCAGAAAATCTGAGCCCAGAATTTTAAGCCTCAAAAGTATATCTCTTGCAGCTTGCTTTGCATGTGGCAAAATAAAGCCCCCTGCTACATGCCATTGCTGTAGGAGAATTGCCTGCCGCAGAGTCTCCTGATAGCTTTCCACGGTACTTCAATGAGGAGTTCCCTTTTCACTATTTCAGCACTGTAGGTCTGTTTCAATGAATCACATACACCCTTATTCCCTCCCTTCCTTTGTTCTCAAATGCCTTGGAAAATTAAGTTCTCTTTTGGTCTTTGTTTCTTAATCCAAAATACCTTGTGCTGTCATAGTTCAAATTCTCAATTTTGACTGACAGCACCAGAAACAGAACTGATTTCTAGAGAGCAGCAAGCCATCCTCACTTGACTGGGTGTTATTTTTACAGTCTTGGTCCTAGGAACAACTGTTTGGAGTATCCAGTAAAAATTCAGTTTGTAGCTCTCTCAGACCCAGTTCATGTACCACCTTTTATGGTGTGAAACATGCAGCAACTCCACCCCACTCCCTCCATCTGAATACCTACATTTGGCATTTATGTGGTGCCTATCACCTTATTATCTCAGTGCTGAAATAACCACTAGTTAATTTTGTCATATCAATACAGACAAATGAAATCTTATTATCAATCAATGTAGTCCAAACAAAAGTCATGGCAAAGGCTGTGTCTATTCTGTAGGGCCCAGGAGAACTCTTCTTCCAAGTCTGGCTATTAGCTCTACCCCCATCTCCGGTGCCTACAGAAAGGACAGCAAGGGGTACAGAGCAAATGGGAGGTGATAGGGCATAATTCCAGCTCCACAGCCGAGGGACCCAAACTGCAGGCCCATCACAGCATATCTGCCCTCTGAGCTGAGTGTCGCTGCTGAGACTTCCTGGTTTAATCTGTCTTGTGCACTGGTGTGGCTTGTTTGTGCATCACTGAAATGATTTTCAGGCCTAGAGATCTACCACCTTAATTTACACTGCACTATATTTATTAGTGCAAAGTTAGACACCTGTCCATGGAGGGTTTTTTGAAAATGTGATGTTCATGACTGTCCCTGCGAACACTATTTTTAACCTAGAAGGAACCCATAATGAACTCTGCTGCAGTGTTTCCAGAGCCCTGCTGCTTTGGGTCAGATCTGGAGTGTGGCAAGTTTGGAGTTTTCTTGCCCCCTTCTGAGATAACACAATCCAGCTTTGCTTGGGAATAGCTTCTGTTTTCTCTGGCACAAAAATTTTTTAAGTCTGTAGAACAGAGAAAATTAATCACAACTGAGGACTAATTTTGAGAGAATCAAGAGTTGACTTTGAGTTCTTTTTACTGTTACAGTCTTACTTAGACCGATTCATTTCAAGAGTAAGTTTTCTTTAATTAGCATTTATCTTTTTCATTTCTTGTCAGAAGGCATATGATCTGCTTCAGAATGATGGGAAATCATTTTCCTATCAAAGATTATTTTTCCATTCAAAGATGGGAAGCATCTTTGCTTCCCTTTTTTTCTCCCCTACCCTCAGTCTCTTGATTAGTCGTAGTGATGTGTTTCCTGCATATGTCATGCTGCATGGTAAATGTGCTGGATCACTTCGTACCTGACCCAAAGCCATCGGAAGTCACTGGCAATACTTCTGTTATTTAACATTACCTTTGAATGGGGGTGAAGGGGAAATGAAACATATTCATTTTCATGTAAAGACCATATTTATTTTTCAGCATGTTTTTTATTTTGATGAAGTCTTTGGGGAGTCATGTACCAATCAGGATGTATATATGAAGACGGCTCATCCTCTCATTCAGCATATTTTTAACGGGTACGGCATCAGAGCTTACATTTGTTATTTTTTGCTTTGTTGATTTCCAATTTCATGTACTGCTTGAATTTTCCTTTCTGCTTTTCGTCTTTTGAAAAATGCATTCATTTCACCTTTGCCACATGCCAGCCCCCTTTTAGAATGTCTTTGATTGCAATTTTGACAAAAGAAATCAGGGAAAACCTTTTTCACATTTGGTGAGAAATGTAAATCACAGAGGAATTTAAAATTGGAGCTCAGGTGCAACAGAGACACCATGGCCAGCCTAGAATGAAAAAATGTGTGCCAGGATTTCTGAAGTCTAATCTCCACTCTAGCAACAGCTTCTGTGTGCTATAGCACATCTGTAGAGGAATAATATTACCTCTTTCGTAAGACTGCTGTGAGATATTTTTGCATGTATTTGTACAGATCAGAGGGCAATAGAATTTATTAACAATCTTGTGATTTTATCTTATTAATTTATATTTGCTTAGAGCTTTAATCATAATTACATACTTCCCGATTAATGGAAAATTCATGATGACTTTACATGAGTGATCTTATTTTCACACAAAGTAACAAGCTTGAATATAATTACATTTTTGAGTCTTTGAAGGAAAGGATTATGCATTCATGCTGAGAATTAACAAAATTGAGCATTCTGTTACTGAAAATCTCTAAGTATCATCAACAGAGACAGAATGTATCATGCTCTTGAGAAAAGGAAATTGAAAAAGGAGAATGAGGCTTGTAGCTTGCTGTGTAATAATTACTGCAGGCACGAATCACATTACAGCTAATCCAGTAATGCCACCAGAAAAGATGCCACTGTTTTTTCTCAGCTTATCCTAATTTTTATGTCCCTCCTGCTGCAATTCCCTTCACTGGCATTGATCTAATCTGACACCATGATGAGCTAATTCTTCAATCTAAGATAGCAAGAAATTGTTTACTGTGCTTACTGCAGCCCATGTCTTTGCCAGGGTACTGAGCCAGCTAAAAAGCTGTGGGTTTGTTGAGGTTTTTTTTAAGGTAGTAGAAGGGAATAAGTAATTTGTTCACATCATACTTGTGGGTTCAGTACTTGTATAATAGCAAGGATGGGAAAGGAGAAGTAGGCACACAGTAAACCTAGTTTAAATGGGCTTGAAGGGCAGTGGAGCCATATCCTGAGACCTCCTTGGCATTTTATGTGCATTGCCATTATAATCTTAAGGTGATATGATGACAAACTTGGAGCAATCTGGAATGAGCCAAGACTGTGGTTTCACTAGCTGGAGTGAGAGAACCAAACAGCTCTCTATCACTGAAGGGGGATGATCCTCTTACCCCTCATTAAATGCATTCCCATTGGTTATATGAAGCCAGTTTGGGCATATTTTGTGATCGTTTCTGTGAGGTAGTTTAGTTTACTGAAACAGCAGAAAATTAACTTTCACGAAAGTGGAAAGCCTGTTATTTCAGTGTATTAAAGTCAAACATCAGAGCCAGCACAGGCAGGGATGGGTCAGTGGGGCAGGTCATACAGCTGGGAGCAGAGACGAGGAAGAGCAAGACCTTCCCCTAGGCAACAACAACTCTTTAGATTGACTTCGCTGCATGCAGGGTTGCAGCTTGAGACTCAGTAACCTCACTCAGTAAATTATAGTGCTGGGATGTTAATTTTCATCAAGTACAACATGTTAATACAGAACCTGATTTGTGGCTGTTTTGCATCTCATGTCACTGTCTTTTTTTTTCTCTGTGATTCATAATCAGTAGCATTCTCATTCATAATCCTACGATACTTCTGCAATATCTAAACAGTTGGAAGAATAATAATGAATTCTTCTGCATTTTTGGCATCTGGAAGAAAGGAAGAGAGCCAACACTCTGTGACATGCCAGATCTCCATAGGACATGCTTGGGACTCACTGTTAAGCATTTCACAGTTTCCCAGACAGAATAGCAAACCAAGCCTCAGTGCTAATGGGGCCACTATAGATAGATACCAACATTGGAAAATCTTTTTTAATAGGTAAGATTCAATCAGATGTGACACCTAAAATGTAAGCTATCTTCACAGAGGCAATGCAACCTGCTTTGCGTATGGGCAGACTGGTGCTGGCAAGACTTACACTATGATGGGTACGAATCGGAATCCAGGACTCTACGCTCTGGCTGCCAAGGACATCTTTACACAGCTGGAAGCATCACAGTCCAGGAAAGACCTCCTTGTTTATATCAGTTTTTACGAGATCTACTGTGGACAGCTTTAT
Organism: Mesitornis unicolor; assembly: GCF_000695765.1. Taxonomy (NCBI): domain Eukaryota; kingdom Metazoa; phylum Chordata; class Aves; order Mesitornithiformes; family Mesitornithidae; genus Mesitornis; species Mesitornis unicolor. Next base: position 14,941 of record NW_010186010.1, read on the forward strand.
GACCTGCTAAATGGAAGGAAGAGGTATTTAAATAAAAATTGATTTTACTATAAACCTATGGTTATGAATCAGCTGGTTACAGTTTATAAATCAGTTACTCTTTCATGCAATTACATTTAACATATTGCCATTTGTTGTAAATGTTCTGTTTAATTAGGGTTGTTCCTAGGAGCCACTTAGAGTGGAAAGCAGAATCTGACACTAAATACTGTGGTATTGATAAGGGCTCCTGTTTTTCACTATTTTGGCTGAGGGAAATAAGTAAGAATAGGGACCTATGGTTGAGATATAAGCTCATGCTGTTTCGCTTACACTATAATATAATAGCTGAACATCCATAGGTAAAGAAAGAAACTTAATGTGGCCAGAACTTCTTATGCCAACCATTGTGGAGTCCCTGTCTTTCCCTGCTCAAACATAACCTCTGGCTGTCCTTCCTGCTGTGCCACTGGGGCTTTGAGTCTTGGCGCTCTTGTCTCTGAAGATCTCATCCATCTCCCACTTGTCATGCTTGACATTGCTCATCTTCTCCCAGAGTGCCTTTACCTGGCAGCCCAGAGACTCAGCCAGAGTGAGCCTCTGCAGGTGATGCTGCCATCACCCTCAGTAGTAGCACCTCTGCCCCAGACTTCTTTGGATGGATGTACACTCCTGCAGGAGCTTCATTCAAAATGGAAATCGGAACAACTCCGTACATACTTGGTATAAAAAAATCACTGTGGTCTAAAATATCTAAATAAAATAACAGTCAGTTAAGACATCAGCAGTGAAATCTTCTCAGAGTGATCTTGAAGGAATGTTACCTGTCAGCTGGAGGCCTTTAGCAGCCTTGAAAGCTTGGCGCACACAAGAGAGAGGCTTTCTGCCTGAGCAAGTGAGCATCTTTTCACAAAGGAAGCACTTAATTTCTGTGCATGTGTCTTCCCTTTCTCCAGAACAGCCTTTAGGGAGCAGGTAGAATAATCTGCAATGTAAGGAGCTGATTTACTAGGGAAGACAGAGTGTCCTTACATTATCTGCACGTCCATTGAAGGAGATGATTAAACTTTTTCCCACATGCACCATGTCTGTATTATTTCTGTATACTGTAAGGTTTCTGTGCAATTCAGAGCAGAGGGGCTCTGAAATCTGACTGTATGCCTATGGGAGGTTCTTTAAATTCCTGTGCAAAGATCTTGAGAACATGAAAATAATATAACTTACAGTCTGAGCTTCCTAGAAGAAGTTCCTCAGAAGACTGAGATGCAGTATAAAGAGAGGCAGGGACTCTAAAATGTAAACACGATAATTTACTTCCCTGCTTTATTATATTCCTGACCTAGTGTAAATACATCGCTAATGTCTCTTTAACAGTGAAATGTCAATGGTAGGTGTTATAAATGAAATATTTAGCTCTTCAGCTCTGAAAATAAATGAATGACAGTGGTGCCTCTCCCCAGTCAGTAGCTTTGATTGCTTTTTCACTGTGTCATAGCACTGACATATGTTTTCATTGCTGCTATATGAGATTTCAGAAATCTCCTTTCTGTACCGTTTCATTCTCAGACTTTTTGCAAGAGAAGATAGCAAGCATGTTGTTCAAATAGTTGGACTGCGCGAGGTTCAGGTGGACTCAGTAGATCTACTGTTGGAGGTAATCTTTATGTTTGCAATTATTTTTTTGTCTTCTATAGCTGCTTTGCTAGATATGTAATTTACAGTGTTTGTCATTTGTTGCATAGTACGTGTGTATGTTCATGTTTAAGGTTCTGAAATTAGCAACCGCAGCAGAGCATGAAGGAGCACTATTAAGAGTGCCTTTATTGAGTAATCTTGGGTCACTGTGGCTTGTGTTAGCGACATGCAAGCTGTTGATCTACAGCTGTTGCTTCTGCTGCCACTCCTTATGGAAAGATCTTTGCCAAGAAATAGACTGCTATCGCTATTCCAGAAATTAACTGGTGTCCCAGCAAAGGACACTGAAAGCTGGATATGTTTTCTCCCAGTGTGGTTTCTCTGGGTACTATGAACTTAAATTTTCCATATTAAAGGAATGTGGATGTAGGACAAATGATAAAAATTTGAAAATTAATAGAATTAGAAATTAGAAAATATGTAAGATTGAGCTATTGATCTGAATTAGGATTAAGGCACTGCTTAGATAATGGTGGATAATAACAGCCAAGTAACATTAACATCGTTAGACAGTAGCTGACATTCAGCACAAGCAAGGCTTCAGTTTTCATTCCCTGCCTGGCTGAGCCCTAAAAGGCCACTGACAAACTTTCTGCATTGTCTTGTGGCAAGCAAGCTGGTTAATTTGCTTTCCATTTAGCCTGACTTCACATAGTTTAATTCCTTTCTCAGTAAGGAAGTGTAAATTACAAGTGCCTGATAGTGTAATTGACTCATTAAAATTGACATGGTGTTGCCCACCTATATTCTTTCTAATTTTGTTCTTCATCTTCCCATTAACCCCAAGCTTTGGGGCACGCTGTCAATGCTTCTGCAAATTAGAGTGTAAATTTGCTATATGGTTGGTTAACACATTCCTCTATATTATCACATTCCTCTATACATTCTGCACACAGAAGAGCTATTAAATGGCTCTATTCTTACAGGTATCTCAGCAAAAAAATAATTTGATATTGTTCACAGGCTCTTTTGAATGCAGAAATGTCACTGGCTTGACTCAGAGCTTCTGAATAGTCTGCAGGAGATATTTGGGAAGAGTCTTGAATACATCCTCAGTTATTCACTATTCATTGATGTTGGCTTTGGTTCAGAAATCTGCATTTAGCGCTAATGTAACTAATAGCTGCAGCAGTTGGCGAGGTTGCTGATTGAGAACTGGCCACTGAAAAGCACGCATAATTGATTTTGCTAGGTAACATTTTAATTTGTTCTTGCAACCAGAAACAAAATAAATGACTGTTTTAAGAATGCCTTGCTGCAGTTGCTGCTAGACTTTCTGCAATGGTCCTTAGAAGTTTCCACAAGAGAATTATCCAGATTTGTATCTTGAAGGAGCCTTTGTTCTTTTGCCTCGCCTTTCTTCCTTGTTTTCTTTTTCTGTTGTTGTTGTTCTATTGAGTATAATTGATCTTTTAATTTTGTTCCTTACTCTGGCATAATTTCTTTCAGTTATGCAGTTGGAGAAAGGTTTTGGCACATCATTGTATTTTCTGTGTAACTTTCTGGATAACAGTACCCATCTATTACATGAGAGAGTAAAATTTTAAAATAAGACAACAAAAAGTCAATTTCATGAGTCTCTTAGGTTATATCTGCAGTCTTACTTTCTTTCATTGCTGCCATTGTCTTTAATTTTATAGTTCGGATATTTTGCAAATCCAAGTGAATGTGCAATGCAACAACTTCTGACTTGAAGTACGCCCTCTAAGCTCCGTAATGTCACTACAATCAAGTCCATATACAAGGTTCTGAAGGAAACCTTGGAAGGAATCCAGTTTAACATCTGCCTTGCACCAAATTTTAAGGCTGTAATGAACCATACCTCCTAGTGTTTCCTCATTTTAGGAAGACAAGATCTTTTTCTGAGTGACTCTGGTTTTATTTATGATTTACTTGGATTTTGTCCCCTTTATTTTCAGGCAATTTTGAAGGGGGGAAGGGAACGTAGCACGGGAGCTACTGGAGTCAACTCAGACTCCTCTCGATCTCACGCCATCATCCAAATCCAAATTAAAGACACAGCCAACAGGACATCTGGAAGGTAAGACTTGAAGGAGTGCTCAACACTGATGAGGAATTTAAGCACAAGGTCATCAAGGAGGCAAAGAAAGAGGAAATGTTGAGTTAGTGAGCAGCTGTGAGTTAAATCAGAAAACAGGGTTCAAAGAAGGCTTTGAGAAGTTTCACAGCCCTTTCTCTGTTCCCAGGGAGAGCGCTTAAGCCACATCTGTGAGAGCTTTGTCAAACTTGTTTGTAAAAATTTCCAGTGGAGGACTTTGGCAATCAACTCCATCCCTTCATCTTCAGTGTTAGAAAGCTTTTCCTTTCTGGTATTAATCTAGGTAAATGTCTGCGATGGGCATATCCATATGTGAGCTCATCACCTTTGAAGTGAGTAGAAAGAAATAATCATTTCTGGGATCCAATTAATGCCATTCTGCACAGTCACCTAAATTAGGTCAGATGGATTTTCCCCTCAAAGTAACTCTGTCCTGTAATTGACTACAAAGGGAGCCTAGGATGACTAGTCCAGGTAGAAATTATTCCATTAGAGATGTTTACCTTTGGTCAGAGGAATCATAGTACCTCACCTAAACCTCCCTGATAATTTGAGAGTGTGATTGATGCTATCTGCAGCAGACAAAACGAGCAGTTTACTTCCTCTTTTAGCAGCCATTTTACGTATTTGAAGAATGTAATTGTGCTTCTTCTCAGTCTTCTTTACTGCAAACTAAACAACCCCAAGAAATAGATCTGAGGGAAGAGGTCTAGGTATCTATCTTACTGCTGAGTGCCAAAAAACCCTGCTGACGCACCCTCTCACCAATTACCATGCAGTCTTGCTTCCCAGGATCTTATTTTAAATACAAGGCAAAATGGAAGAACCACAAATAGTGGTGAGAGGAAAAGGCAGAACAGGCAGACTTAGAAATAGAAGTGTATGTGGTTATGTAGGTGTGGAAAGTTTGCCATTTACTTTGTTACTGAAATCAAGGTGGCGTTAGAGTGGGGAAAAGATCCCAAGATACATCTGTAAGGGAGGTCAGGGCTGTTCCAGAAAAAGAAAAGCAAAAACAAAGATACAGGGCAACAGTCAGTACAGCAGCTGGCACCCAGAGCTAGGGAACATGAAAGGCAGTAGTGGAGTTTTGTGGAAGGAAGGGACAAGGAACACTGAAGCTCAGTGTATTACTACACTGAAAATTTGTTCATATTGCCCTGAATTCCCATTTGACAGGGCAGTTTTCTGTTTTGCCTGGAAGGAGAATCAAGAAAATTGCAATTTCTCTAACTGTTCTCAGGAAGCTACAAACACAGTGATTATCTTGAGAACTGAATGTGTTGCACTTTAAACAGCTTATCCATTAAACTGTGGAGCGCTCTCAACGCACATAATTACACTTTCTATTGTGATTGTGTTAGTGCCAGCATGCTCTGACACTGTTCCTGCTGCTATGTTTATTTTGGTGCCTCAGACATTTCCAGTGAGTATTTCTCTGTGTTTAGAAGTAGTTTTTTCTAATCATTCTTCTGATGTCATGTGTTGCAGCCCTCTGGTTTAAAAAAGAAAAAAAAAAAGGAAAAGGGGAAAAAAAAAGTCTCTAAGATAAATGCAACTTTGTGTTTTCTAGGATATCATTCATTGACTTGGCTGGCAGTGAAAGGGCAGCTGATGCCAGAGACTCAGATCGACAGACAAAAATGGAAGGAGCAGAAATAAACCAAAGTCTTTTAGCAGTAAGCTACTAGCATGTCTTGGGAAGGTTTTGTATTTAATTATATGCATGTGTTTTAGGATGAAAATGACCCACAGAATAATATACAAATATATATATAAAGTACTAAGTGTGTCCAGTTTAATTTGTCTCATGCCTGAAAGACAATTTAAGAGGGAAAAGATTTTGTGAAGAAAATGGTCTCTTAAATCCATTCTTACAGCTAGCCAGGTAAACATAGCATGGAAAATATTGGGTAGAGTATACTAAGTTTCATGTCCCATATTGTATATAGAAAGTTTTGTCCTTTGTACTTCCAGAGAGTATTGGCCTGGGGTTGCCATATTTCTTTCATAAAAGAACATCTGTTACTGCTGGTTATTTTCACCGGTTGAACTCAGACTTCTTTATCAAATCAGGAGTAAGGGACTTAAATACTCAACAGCGTAGAAACTAGCAATTCATGTGTGGTGAGGAAGGTAAAGGAATAAATGCATTCTTAATGCAAACTATCTTATAAGTGTACACAGTTATGTAAAGAAGGACAAGGAGCAGGGAAATGCCATCTCAGGTAAAGCAGAGGTGCCTCTGAGTATAAACTGTGCAGAAGATACTGCACCACCTTTAAGTCAAATGGACAGAGCTCACTAATGACTGAGGCCTTCTCCAAGTGAGACTGAAGGTGATTTGCAATCAGTGAGTATGAGTCAACCGTGCAGAGAGCACACAGCTGAACCTCTCAGTGCACTGCACATAGGAGGTGGCTTGCTTTGCTTTGACAATGTAGAATGTTCTTTTGCACATAGGCTTGCCTGCTGTGGAATATTAGTATTCATACTGGGGGACAGCCTGAAAAGTGAACGTGTTTCTGTACTTCATGCTTTCTTGAGTACTTGATGGTGAATAACTGAGTGGCGTGGTGAGTCAGGACCTGAATAGGGAGAGTTCCTGAGAAGTGAGCTTTAACGTAAGCTCATGAATCTCTTCAAAAGGAACTTCAAAACCAGTGTGTATTTTTGGTATTGTGTGAAGCTGAGTAAATACCTAGGCAGTCTACAAGTAGTGACTGAATTAACCGTAAAAGTCATCTTTGTGTAAGTCTACATGACCTGCAGCCTGTGAAACTGCCGTGGTTTAACCCAGCAAACAGCTAAAACACCACAGTTTGTTCACTCACCCTCCCCTCTCCCTGGTGGGATGGGGGAGGGAATTGGGAGATTAAAAGTAAAGAACTTGTCAGTTGAGATAAAGGCTATTTAATAACTAAAGCAAACCGAACTTAAAGTAATAATAATGACACTTAACTGTAACAAGAATAGGAACAATGATAATAAAGCAATCAAAGTTATACTCAGCTCACAAACAGCAGCCGCCGGCCATATGCCAACAAAAATGTGGCAAGGGAGGAGTGAGCCTTTGGACCCTATATGGGCTGCCATCACGAAGCAGAAGGGAAGGGATTGAAGGGGATGAAGAAGGAGGTGGAAGGGGTTGTTCCCTGCAAGCTCCCCAATTTATAGTGAGTGTGATGCTTATGGGACAGAATACATCTTTATTGGTCAGCTTGGATCATACCTGTATCATCTGTCCTGGCTCACTTATCTCGGAGAGTCTCAGGCTTTTGCTTCCCCTCCACTTTCACTTGTGCAGAGAAGAGGAAAAAAAACTATAACCACAGTATCTGCCAGTGAAAATGAAAATAATAACCTTAGCAGAAAGCACTTCAGCTTTTCTCAGATATCCAGCTCACTGAAACATTAAAAGGGAATTCTACAATTCAGTCCTAGCAAAACCAGGACAGAAACCTAGCTCTGCCTTCAATGATCATTACACTCTCTTCAGGCCTTAAAACATGTGAAGTTTGACGTTTTCTTCTGGTTTGAATATTCACGTTGATTTCAAGTAGAAGATATTCTGGTACTGCAATTACGGGAAGCAGAATTTAAAAATTCAAATAGTTTGTTTTCTTGTTTTAATAAAATGCAGTAAAAGTGGGAAATAAGTGTCATTTTAAGTGGGTGTATGTAGAATGTAAAGCTTTAAACATAGAAATGCTCCTTCATGCTAGTGTCACCATGACAATACTGAAGTCTGCTTATTTGTCCTTCAATATTTGCTCTAACTTATTTGTCTCAATTACAGTCCATTTCTGCCAGTTTTAGAGAGCATTCAGGCTTGATACAGAATGGGATGCAATTGTGCTTATTCCAGTGGAAACATGGCAAAAAAAAATGCACATCTTTGAGTTTGAACATGACATCTTTTTCCGCAGCTGGTAATAAATCAAGGGATGTTCCTTCAAGACTACAGGCTACCTCTGTTGATGGTTATTAACAAGATCTAATGAGTTCTGTGAAAGGCACGGGTGCAGCCAGCTGCTTATGTTCTGTTAGTTTTAATGAGAGTTCTATAGCTGCATTCCCAGTCCCTGCGTAGTGTTTTTTTCATTCTTGGTGTTTTGTGTATCATTCTTATTATCCCGTCCAATGTCACAGTGACATGTTCATTTAGATAGGCTGCATCTATACTACCTTCTGAGTGTGGGCTTCAACCCAGCTGCCCTCACCAGCAGAAGCTGTCTGTTTGTGGCTATGGCAGCAGCAAGCTCTGCTTGCAAGGGACATCACGTAGTAGGAGTCAAAGGTGCACCAGGGAAGCAGTACATTCGTAGGTTAAATTTCATGCAATTAATTTCCTTGTCAGTGTGTGATTGATCTGTTTTTTCCCTTCTGTTTTTTTTTTTGTTTTGTTTGATAGCTAAAGGAATGCATTCGGGCATTGGATCAGGAACATGTGCATACTCCTTTCCGGCAAAGCAAGTTAACTCAGGTAAAACGAGCAGAAAGGCAACAGTAGAGGTTTCCCTAATGAGAACAAATGAAAACTAATTAATGATTTTTAAAAGAGCCTAATTTAGTAACTGCTATTAGACTATTGAAGAAAAGAGAAATGGAGAAATTTTGCAAACATTAATTTTAAAGATAATTACAGAATTAAGGCCAACTGCCAGTTCCCTAAGTCAGTCCTGGGAACTGGCATGGTAAAAACCAAATAACACAAAAGCTAAAACCAAGCAAAATTCCCAAACACTACCTTCCAGGCTCATTCAGAGTTACCACGCACCTCCACCCACTTTGCAACCAATCTTGCATCTTCTATGCAGTAACAGTCCTGGGAGTTTTAATCAACATTTCTTTGCTCCAGTTGTAACATACGCTTTATTCTTCAAAACATATGGGCACCCTTGTGGCACCTGGTGCAAAGGCTTGTTTAGAGCCCTGATTGACACTTGGATTCATTTTAAACTGTAAACAAAGAATTGCAAGACAAATTGAGACAAGAACACTACATTTTTAAAAAAATTAAAAGACTGATGTTAAACTGCCTCTGTACACATTGCTAATTTACAGAAAATGCAAGGTATGTGAACTGGTAAGAAACTTAATTTTTTCCTGCTTTACCCTAGGTGCTAAAGGATTCTTTCATTGGCAATTCCAAGACTTGTATGATAGCGAATGTATCGCCCAGCCACATAGCTACAGAGCATACCCTGAACACTTTACGATATGCTGACAGGTAGGTGACGAAACTCCATCTTGCCAAAGTGAAAAACACAAAGGAAAAAGTAAAGTATTATATTTGTGGTTACATTTTATTTTGGTTGCACTGGAAATGATATAGGCAAGAAATGCAATTTTCACAACGCAAGTAAAATCTTTACCTCTTCAAACTCTTATATTTGATCTTAAAATTCTTTGTGTCTGGTAAATCCTTTCTGATGACAGCTTTTAGTGATAAAAATACCACTGTGCTCCCTGTAACTGTAGGATTACTAACCTCAGTAATCAGAAGTTTTGTTTTAGTTTTGTACTGTATTTTTGCCTAAAATGTGTGCAAGTCCTTCACCCTTCCTTCTACACAGGAGGTAAATTACAGCCTGTGCAATGGCAGGGTTAGGGAGACAATAGGTGCTTAAGGGGAAGAGGACTGAAAGAAACAGTTGAGGGGACAGGGTGATACCAGGTAAGCAACTCTTCATAGTTGCACATCACCAGAGCTAAATACAGAATCACAGCATGGTGGGGTTGGAAGGGACTTTGAAAGATCATCCAGTCCAACTCCCTGCCAGAGCAGGATCACCCAGAGAAGATCACACAGGAACACATGCAGGTGAGTTCTGAGTGTCTCCAGAGGAGGAGACTCCACAGCCTCTCTGGGCAGCCTGTTCAGTGCTCTGTCACCTTCACAGTAAAGAAGTTTTTCCTTATGTTAGGTTGAACCTCCTGTGTTCCAGTTTGTGACCACTGCCCCTTGTCTTGTTACTGGGCACAACTGAGAGGAGTCTGGTTCCATTATCCTGGCACCCACCCTTTAGATATTTATAAGCATTAATGAGGTCCCCTCTCAGTTTCTTCTTCTCCAGGCTAAACAGACCCAGCTCTCTCAGCCTTTCCTCATATGGGAGATTAGTCCCACAGCAACTACTCCAAAAGCCCTATTTTGTGTCTTGTGGGACTCTATGATGTGCTGTGGAGAGTGCTAGCTTGTCTTGAGCTGGCACTGGGCCATGCTGCATCATAAAGTGCGGAAATGCAACCCCCTTGCAGTGAAACAGAGGCCATCTTCACTCTTTGTATCTGTTATGTACTGCTTAAGAAGCACTCCAAAATGCTGATATAGAACTTTCCAGAAGTTTAGGCATTTTGCCAGAAGGTTTTTGATGCCTGCACAGGTCACTGACAGTTAGAAATCATGACACTGAATTTGGTGTTTAGCCTTAATACATGAAAATATTTGTTTGATATGAAGACACTGTTCTTTATCTGAAAGCATGACATCGTCTAAAGCCAGTCTCATTTACAGGGTCAAAGAGCTGAAGAAAGGGATTAAACATTCTACTCCTGTAACGAACCGGCGTCGGACAGCTGGACACGTATCTCCAAAACATGTCCAAAACTCTCCCTCTTTGCCACCTGGTGAAAAGAGCTCTCCAAAGAAAGTGAAGCTAGGGCTCCAGCATCCCTCAAATGCTACAAAAACAAAGACGTGCCCTGCAGCACTCCAGCCACCAAGTGTCCCTTTTACCTCTACTCCCAGGGCAATCAACAAAGGACATGCCTACAAAGGAAATCCCAGCTCACCGTGGTTCCACCATCCTAGCCCTGTTAAGGGCGTCCTACGGTTCGCACATCCCCCAGAGAAGAAAACTGATGATCTATCCCCCTACTCTGAAAAGAACTCCACTGCAAAGGATTTCATCACCAAAAATGCTGCCACAGCAGAAACAAAAGAGAGTGACCAGAAAGACAAGCATGTGCAAGACAGACCACCTGTGCAGTGCCTGAAGGTCCAGACAGTGCAACCTGTACAGAAACAGCTTGTTTCTAGAGATTATTTTGCCTTTGGAGTTGGAAATCTGCCTTCTGACAGCAGACAGGAATGGGGAAACACCTTTGCTAAACAATGTGTTGAAACCTGGACAAATCTGTCTCCATTTCAGAAGGAAAGGGAAGAGCATTTACGTCTTTATCACCAGCAGTTTCAGCAGCCACCTATTCTACAGCAAATATTGAACTATCAACCTCCTGAGAGGTTTTTAACACAATACAAGCCCCAGGAGATTGAAGTGAAGCAGGAGCAGAGCCTTACTCCCACAGAAATACAGAGCAAAGAGGGGATGCAGCTGGAAGATCTGGATGACAGTGATTTCAGTGATGATTCGTTCTCACCTGTCAGTGGTCAAAAGAGCATGAAAAACACCAACAAATGCAGTCAACATTCATTTTTCCTTCATCAGAGAGAACAAGGAACTGAAGAAGAGCAAAAAGGCGAAAAGCGACAGGATTTATTTTTTAAATATGCAATACCTGTGCAAGAACATGAATTAGATGACAGCTGGGGTTGTACTGAGGGCAGCTCAAAATCAGAGGAACCCATGAAAGATGCAGGCTGCAGCAGTACTCCATCAGACTGGAGTTATGCCTTTACTATTGAGTCCTCTCCAAGCAATGCTGCAGAAAAACCTTATTGTCTGCAGGAAGATCCTGCTTGTGACTGGAAAAATGGCAAAGATTTTCTAGATGATCACAAACAGAACAAATCCAACCACAGTTGTCTCATTTACTCCAGTGAAGCTGCCTTAACTCCAGAAAATGGTGCTTCAAACTCATGTGTTTCTCCTGCACTGAAATCAGGAATTCCAGAGTGCAAAGAGAGTGACCTCCAGCACGAAGAGAAGGAACAATCCCCTTTGGATAGACAGGCTGCCCTTTCAGGAGATATAAAATGGAAAGCTCGAAAAAATGGAGTTAACCATTGTGTATCTTCTAGTTGTTCCTCAGAACTTACTTCTGAGATCATGGCCCCTCTCATGGTATCCCGTCTTGACTATGAGGAAACAACCGATACAGAGAAAGTGTCTTCTAGCCAAGAGAAATCCCCCCATGTGAAGGTGTCGGACAGGAACATACACAGCTTCCAGAACAGGTTTGATGAAGAGGGCTGGCAGTGTACGAGAAGCAGAGCTCTGACAGACAGCATGCTGGAACTGGGGGAGCAAATGCATCGTGGGGGAAGACACTGCGCCCTGCTGCGTTCCCCGCAAACAGGGGACAGATGGCCTTCACCCGCCTGCTGTGATGTGAAGCCATGCTGCTGCCTTCTGGGCTCGGGTTCATCAAAGCAAGGAGCTGTTCACAGTTCATTTGTTGGATGTGAGGTGACAGGAACATCCGCAGCTGAATCCACAGGCTCCAGGAGAGAGAGAGAGGATGGTTTGCTTCTCGGTAGCTCAACGTGTGAAGAACACTCAGGTGGCAGGCAGTGTGGTGCTGATGTTAAAGATAATACTGGTGACTCGGGAAAATCTAACTCAAATCAAGGACCCAGCATTGGGCCTATGGCTCATGAAATAAATGCTGATATACCTGAAAAGAGCGATTTTTCAAATGCACTGTGCTTCCTCAGTGTGGGAAATAAGGATTACACAGTCCAGTCCTCCCCTCAAGAAAGCAGCCTGCTGTTGCAGCCCAAGTCAGGACTCAGGAATGAGGACTTCCGTCATTCTGACGACTCAGCCACGTCATCATTCAGCAGTGAGGAAACAGAATTTCTAAAAAACAAGTTAATGCAGAGTATTGTTACACAAGAGACTTTTGCTGCGGATTCAGGATCTGCCACGAAAGATAATAAGCAACTGGGAAATGCAAAGAGCCCCTCAGGCACATCCAGCAGCAGTTCTCCAAGTGCTACTTCAGAGATGGGAAAATGGCAGAGGGAAGCCTTAGAAGAGGCACAGTAAGTCTTGATCTTCACTGAAGTTTGTCATTAAGCTTAGAAATTCTAGAAACATTATAACATTTGCCTTTATTTGTATATCTTATTCATATGTACTTTAAAAACCGATGGAAAATCAATCTGTGGCATAATTATTTAGTAAGATTAATGCTAATTCATAGTCTTTCTCTTAAAATATATGATTGTCTGTCTGTTATTTAGTGATATTTTAAAATCTTACAGGAAGCCAATTATTTTATTAGAGCTTCCTAGGATAATGCTAGAGGAATTAATAGTACAATACGAACTGCAATTCTCAGTAACTAACTGGCTTCCTATAAGCTGTAAAGTACCTTAAATATATCAAAGCCTCCCATAAAGAATCAGGTGGTAGCTGCTCCATCCCTATGGAAAGAAACCAGCTAGAGCAGCTGGGCAGTCCCTGAAGATGTAGATGTAAAGCTTTGAAGTACTATGAGCTGCCTCTGTCAGCTCCCAAGGACTGCACTGCATTCACATGGCTGAAAATACATTGCTGGTCAGAGAAAATGGCTCAGAGGAAGGAACAGCAGCACTGCCCTCCTCCTCTGCCTGGTTTTCATCAAAATAGCTGACAGCCTCATGGTTGTAAGCCATTTCACCGATTAATTACACAATTTTTTGCTCCTAGATTTCACTGTGGTAAAAAGTATGTGCCCCTGTACTGCCTATACCAATGACAGGCTGTGGTCTCTCCTCTCTGAGCAATTCTCAGTCACCAAGGTCACCTTTAACCCCAAACCAGTGCAGTCTACTGTATTTCAAGGAGCACTGATATGCACTTTCTGAATGCCAGGAACCACAGGACAACAAGGCTTTCTCTGTGGTATTCCTTCTCCTTAAAGATTTATTGAGCCAACAGTGATTTTAGGTAATGCAGCAGGCTGTGTAATCAATTATATATTTTATGTCAATCAGACAGACTGTAATTCGGGTCCATCAGCAGCAGCTGGATGAAATGGCATCCCTGTGCCTCAAGGAAGAGTGCTTGATAAATCAGATGTCAGCAATGGTAAGTGGTTGTTGTGGTTTAGGGCTGGGCTGGTCACTAAATCCTGGACAGTGCTCTCTATTAACCCCTCTCCCCTCCACAGAAGGGAAAAGAGAATAAGGGAGAGAGACTTTACAGGTTGGAAAATAAAACTTAACAGGTTTAATAAAACAATAATACTAATACTACAGGATAATAATGTAAATAGGAAAATAATGAAATATATACAGATATGTACATATATATATAAAACCAATATAAAATCCTCCCCCCACCCTCCCTCAATGACCATGACATCACCAGAGGCTCTGCAGAGCTGGGCACTGAAAAAGTCCCAGATTGAACTTAGCAGCAGTGGGAGCAGGGTGCAGGAACACAAACCAGGATCAGAGGCAGATGAACCAGCAGGGTTCTGCTTGGACTTCAGCCGTTGCAGGATCGAGATGGATGGAAGGGTCCGAGATGGAAGGGGCAAGACCCTCATGATCCCTTGGCTTTATACCGAGTATGACGTATGTGGGATGGAATACCTCGGTCAGTTTTGGGTCCGCTTCCCCCCCTGTAGGCACAGACACAGCACCCATGATGAGAAAACTGACCTTGAGCATATCTTCTAGCAGTGCATACTGGAAAAACAATGCCTTTAAGTTTCAGCAAGTTCAGCCACTTAGAAGAGACTGAGCTGAAAAGTAAAATCACTAAATAGAAAATTAGTTCTGTTTAGCTCAAACCAGGACAGTGGTTCAGATTATTTCAGTCCCTATTGAACCTGCTTAAATTAATTTTAGGGATTATCAACTTGCATTAGTGATGTGACATTCCTCATCAGTCCTTCCTCTCACTCTCTGATGCCTTCCTGAGTCCTAGGAGAGGCCGCTCATTTTCAGTACCTTTCAGACTGCCAGGTCTCTGGGGGAAAAGGAGGCTGACGGGCGAACTCTGAACCTCTTGTCCCTCATAGAACAGCTTTCTCTTACCTTGTGTCATGGGCACCAGACGGTACTAAATGGGGCATCTTTCCATGTGACTTTTTTCTCCTCACGGGCTTGAGCAAGTAAGTCCACACCGCAGCAAACAGCACATCCCTAAAGCATGACACTGGGATGTCACAGTTGGTGGTGTAGTGCCATGTTGCCTCTTCTTTCTGGGAGTGCCATGCGTACCACACTGCAGATGTGCCAGCCCCTGGCCCCACTCACTCCAGAGCTCACCACTGTCACTTGCTTCCTCACAGGCTCTTGACTTTGTCACTCAAGTGTTTCTTGGCTTATCCTCATCACAGGTGACAGTAGTGTAGGTTAGACCTACACCTGCATGGCCCCACTGCTAGCCAGGTAACACCAGTTCTCTGCTTCTCCTGCATCCAGGTAGCTGCTCGTTACAGCTGTGTGAGGAGTCCCATATGTCATCCAGACTATTAACATTTCCCAGTGAGAACTTCCTGCATTCCCGGTTCCCTCGTCTTACCAGTAAAGCCAAGCTCCCTGACTGCATTACATTATCAAACAATTTCAATTCCCATCACAGTTTAGATCTGAAGTACAGCACTGGGACTCTTCCCTCGGGGATTTCAGAATGGAGCTGCCATGTGGCTTATTTCCTGTGATTTCCAGCTAAATGTGATGTGTTACCAGATAACATGGAAGTTCACAAAGCAGCAGAAGAGCCATAAATTGTATTAGCTTTGGGGCAGAGAAAGCACTGATATAAAGCAATCTTTCTTTTTTTCTTTTTTTTTACATCCTTTGAGATTGTTCTTTGTCATTGGACACCAGCCCTTCCCTTGTCCCATTTATTTGCCCCTTGCAGCAAGCAATCATTTTCTGGGTAGCAGAATTATGACAAGGCTGCCAGGCCTCCCAGCAGAGTGTGAATAACAGATCCTGTAGTGTTATTTCACAGCATAACCTTTCTTTGGGAGATGAACTCAGGTTGGACTTCCCCTATCCCCTTCCACTTTCAGATGGTTGCAACTTCTTCAGCCTTGAAATTTTGGCTGCAGGAGAAACTCCTGCCCAGACCGGCCACATACTGATCCAAGCATGATTTTCATGTGTTGGCATTTAAAGTCCCCAGCCCTGAGGATGGTGACAACCTCCCAGCTGCTTAGACGCTGACCTGTGAACAGAGACACCAAACTGCTCTCACCTGGAGAGCAGAGCAAGTCTGACTGCTGCCTTATTAAAACAAGCCCTACTTAAAAAATAACTGCCTTCATTTCAGTTTTAATCAGTTTCACATCACTCTTTATCCATGTGGCAGGTTGCTATAGAAGGCAGAGTTTCCCTTGGCTGAGGCTCTACTCGCTGCTGCTACCTCTTATCTCAGATCTAGCAGACCTGTAGCCATGGAGGAGATGGACTGGCCCTGTGACCTGACATGAAGTAATTCCTTCCATCTCCAAAGAATGGGCTGTTATGTCTGGTCAATGAATGGCCCAACTCACCCTTTACTGTCATGATTGCTAGATCCAACACGAGAGGTGTCAGGAACAGCTTAGTACACTGTAAAACTGCATGTCAGATGACCACTCCATATAACAAACCTTTGAAAAGCTAACTGGAGTACAAGGGTGATAACAGTTTTATTTTTAAACCATTGCATTAGCTATAATTTTACCAACAGATAAAACTATCAGAGTAAATTATCCTCAGTATTCAGAGGCATTGGCCTTTGTCTGTGAGGGTCAGGACTTTAATAAGGAACCACTGATTTAATCTACTGCACTGCAGAATGGAAGCATGCTTTTAGGTACTGCTGCAATGCATAAAATATGCTCATTTTCTCCAACCTGCTGCTACTGTTGTGCCCTAAACTTTCCTTTTGCCTTTCTCACCAGGATTTTCAGAATTTCATGACCAAGCTGGATGAAGTCTTGATGCTGAAGTCGAAATGTATCCAAACGATGCGAGCCCAGCTTCAGCTCTACTTAACCTCTCCTGGCACTGATGCGTCCCTGCAAACACCTCCAACAGTTTAGACCTTCTTTGCTTTGCACAAGAGCAGCTATGGAAACAGCTAGCCAGTGTTTTGCCACACTTGGTGCTGCAAAGTGCGGGGCTAAGGGATAGCTTTTGGTTTGATGTTTGTGATTGGGGTGTGTTAGATAAAGATGGAGAGACTTCTGAGTAAATGCGAGATGACTTGGCACCGCAAGCTTTTGTATTTCCTTAATACGAGTAAGCCATGTTCTTAAGAATAACAATTCGGCAGGCTTTAAATATCTCAGCAAGCAGTAGGCAGTCCTGTCCACAGTGTTCATAGCAGTTTCTCATGTGTTAAAGGCAGTTCTGTATTGCCAAGAAAATGAGGGGAAAAGAAAAAAACATTGTGAAGCCAGACACAGGTCTGAACAGAAATGCTCAAAAGCTATCCAGAAAAGTGTTTGTAAACAGAAACCAGGGAAGAGAGAGCACCCGTTGTTTGTTACGGATCATAAGTCGCTTTGCTGGGTCAAAAAGTGGCTGGCTGGCCGAGCACAGAGAGTTGTGG
>NW_010186011.1:0-351 GCF_000695765.1 Mesitornis unicolor
GACGGTACTCTGAAGAGTCTCACTAGCGCATCATCCCACACGTCAGCGCTCCACACCCAGGCTCATCATTAGCGAGTTGTGTTTTATCCCCTTTCCCCTCTCCCCTCCTTCAAATCTAGTTTAAAGCCCTGTCTATGAGTCCTGCTAACTCTTGTCCCAGAAACCTTTTCCCCTTTTGAGATAGACGTGCCCCATCCTTAGTTACCACAGCTAGCGCACCGTAAACTGATTCATGATTAAAAAACCCAAAGTCCTGCCTGTGGCACCGGTCTCTGAGCCAGGCATTGATCTGTTGGCTCTTTCTGTTTATCACCTCAGATCTCCCTGCAACTGGTGGGATAGAGGAGAACC
>NW_010186011.1:548-3842 GCF_000695765.1 Mesitornis unicolor
TGGTCTCCTCCAACAAATAGGCCCTTCCACTCTCTTCAGCAGTGAGTCCCCTATGACAAGGACCCGTCTGTCTTTTTTACTTGAAGATGTTTTTATGCGTGGCTTCCTCTGATTTAACCTTGGCCGTGCCTCCAAGCTAGGCGAGTTGCTTTCCTGGTCTTTGTTTGGTTCCCGCTGCAGAACATCATACCTGTTTTGCAAGGGCACCTGGGAAGATGAAGCAGTTACTGGGGGGAGGGCAATTCCCTCTGTTGCGCTGGGAGGAGACAAGTTTCCATTTTTGTTGGTCCCTATTCTCTAAGTCCTCCCGTTTGCTATGGTCAGCCTGGTGTAGAGAGGCTAGGGAGGCCTGTGCCTCCCTCTCATGAGCTTCTTCTACCCGTTGGGCCTGCCTTAGGGAAGGCAGGGTACGGCTCCAATGGTCTGTCTCCTCCTCACACTCCCTGATAGTTCTTGGCCTACTTACCTCCTCCCTGAGCTCCACCACTATGCGGAGGAGCTCCTCTACTTGGGCACACCTCCCACAGGCAAGCTCACTGCTGCCATCAGACATCGGCATAAGAGCAGGGCACACCCTGCAGCTTGACACCCGAGTGGCAGCGTGCTCCCACCGTTCCTCCGTCTGGCAAGCTGCGGCTGCCTTGGTGTGGGCATGGCTGAGGGAGGCCATGGCTCTCTGCCTGGGGGTGACCATTGCTGACCGGCTGCTGTGGCTGGGCCTCCCAGCCCTCAGTGCCCTTCCTGCTTGCCCCAATGGTTTACTGTGTCTACAAAATAAAGCTGGATCCCTCCTGTTATAAATGCAACATTTTAAAGATATTTTCCCAAGCATTCCTCCACTTTTCTAGGAAGCAAATTTGGGTTACAATGATCTTAGCCATTCATTTTGTTGGGACAATATAAATGTGGGGATTTTTTCCATATATGATGTTCAGAAAGCTTTTGCTGACTCATAGTTTCTGGGAAAGACTAAAGTAAAAAAGGGAGAGAGCACATTTTGATTGTTTTTGGTCAGCCCTGAGAGTGGAATTGATGTCAATGCACTTGCAATAAAATATGGCCTTTCGTTTTCAAAGGGAGTCTAGATCTGCAGGAATACCTGAGCAGAATAACACAAAGCAGGCTACATAATCTCTTGTCTCCCCAAATAACGTCTCACTGCAGAAAAAGAGAAGCAGCAGCCCCTTGTCATATTCACAATTCCTGACAGAGGAAACCCAGGAGCTGTGTATAGCGTGATGCCTGTGTTTTCCTTGCTGAGTTTTTTTATTGAAACAGCTGACACTTATTTGAGAAAATGGTGTTGTATTTGCAGTATCTAGACCCACACACTTCTCACGTTGCCAGACAGATGGTACTTTTAACTTGGTCATGAAGCTATCCATGGAAGACAAAAATTCCTGGAGTTCCCACTGTGCAGTGCATCACTGCAAGCCCCACACAGCCCTGATGGGGAGCCAGCTTGGGGCGCAATCCTGTACCCTGCCTGAGCTTGTAGTTCCAAAATTCAACAGGCAAGTTTGCCAGCATAAAGTCTGCAGTAATTTGTAATAGTAATTGCTGTTACCACTGGTAAGTACGCATCTTTCCTTGTCCCTGCGGGCCCGTGTGCTCACTGGTTTTTACGTCCTCATGTCAATGGTGCAGTCTTTCAAGGGAGAAAACACACACTGACTTAGGTGCGAGGATCAGGCCCAATGTTCAGTGATGATGTATTACATATAGCCCTTACTGAAAATGGAAATGAGATTTCCTGCTTTACCATCCTTAAAAATTCTTTGGCTTATTCTGAAGTAGATAAAATAATGTCAGTCTTGGTCTAAAGAGCTCCCAGCCTGCTCCCGCTAAAACCAGTGATGCTCTCTATTGCACATCAGCCAAGATAATGACAGTATCTCATTATAAAAAATTACCATTTTGAGGCAGGAAGTCCTCAGCCTCAGCTCCAATTTCCATTTGAAACTAATGGTTTATTACTAACCTTGAAAAATCTTACGGGACTTGCAGTGCCTCTAAAGGCCAGAGCCCACAATTTGACTTGCGTGAAGTGCCTCTCTCCACGATTAGCTCCCTCATTTTGGTGGGAGCAATTACAGAAAGAAGAGAGCAGCTCTGGTGGGGAAGGCCTGGTCAGGAGGCAGACTGAAAGCCCCCCACACCACCTGATTTTCTGTGGGGCTTCTGCTGACATTGGTGGTGTAACTGTGGAAACAAGACCGACTCCGCAGGCGGCTTTGTGTGAGTCACTGTATATTAAAAAGCCAGCTGGATTCAAAATCACAGGTCAAACAAAACCTCTTTATTTAGCTAAGCAAACAAAAGGACAAAACACTTTTAAACCTGAAAAGTGAGTCTGTACATATTTTTATCAATGTAATGACCCACAGGTACTAAATAACACCCAGCGAAGCACTAGAAGCTCTAATCTCCATTCTGCTGCTCTCCTTTTAAAAGGATAAATTTTTTTAATGAGGTAAAAATAATTTCTGACAGTGCAGCTGCTCCTAAGCTCTTCAGCTAGCTTGTATGGTAGTCATTTAAACAGAAAAAAAAAGACAAGGGGGAAAACAAAAAAAACCCCGTGTTTTCTCCTTCTTGCTGCTTCATGACGGAGTCATGCAATACAGAAGGCAAGGAGCAACTGAACGGGCGTGATTCAGCTCTGCATGGAGGATGAGCACACCTGAAGCTCACCTTAATCACTACTGGGTTTGCTTGTTTGGGAGTCACTGAGCTGGGAATTATCTCCCCATCACCTGGTCCTCACTGAGTGAACTCCTCCCTGGGACCTGCTGCAGCTGAAAGAGAGTGTCACGCAAAACTGCCCTGTGTGGAAAACCCACACTGCCTTTCACTGCCCTCGTGATGTTTCAACTCTTTCCTCTGACCACAAAAAGGTCTCCCAGGGAAAACGTTCCCCCAGGGATAGTTTCATTTATTGAGGGCAACAACTTGGTGTGAAAGTAATCCAGCTGCTGCTGGGACATTTGGAGAGCTGTAAGCACTGCCTCAACACTGACAGTAGATGTGGCAATGGGTTCAGGAGAGGCAGGTCTGCTCCTGTCAGCTCTGTCTGCTGCAAAGAAGTGACTGAAGGCAGCGGGAGGTGAAGCCATGGTACGGGCCCTGTGTAGGGTCCGCAAATTACAGCAAAGCCCAACAATGAAGGGGGTTTTCCAGAAGATTCCTATCCTTTTTAAAGTCATTTTACTTTGTTGGCATCATAATATAAGTGGTGGGAGAGAAAGAGGAAGAGAAAAGATGAATGTGGTAATATCTGTGTTAAGGGAAGAG
>NW_010186011.1:3873-8640 GCF_000695765.1 Mesitornis unicolor
TTTCACACACAACATGGAAACAGCTCCTCTGGTAGGCACCTCGGCTACATCAGCTGAATGTGATGCATCTTTCCAGCAATGGGCTGGTGCTGCACACACAACAGAAGACCAAAAACATTTCTTCAGCGTTTGAGTGCACTTTGGTTTCCAGCTTTTGCCCATTGCTAGTGCCCACAGGCATTAGAGGAGATGTTGAGTGGAACCAGCAAATCTGAGTATCTGGCAAGGGAGCTCTTTTTCTAGTTGAGCTGTATCTCTCTACATGTGCATTTCTTTATCACTAGGTAAATAGGAGCTACAAGAAAAAGAAACAATACTGTATGAATTGAGCTCCTGATATAGAGTTTATCTACCTCTCCAGCTTTACTCAGAAAGCAAGAGGATTCCTCATTTTTCTTGTTAGTATGTAAAATCTATACAATGGCAGATTTTTAAAGATATGTCACCACTTAAAAGTAGGGACTAGATGCTTAGGATCAGAATTAAGCAAAGTATTTAAGCACCCATACTCCTAAAGGTGAGCTCCTCAGCACTCTTTCTCACTGACTGGGCCTACAAGTACCAAATCAATCAGCTGCTTTATGTTTTTACCCTCTGCACCTTTATAGCTGCAGCAGCAGCACCTACACAGGGTACTCAGCATTTTCACAGTCCAAGCAGCCTGGAAGCTGATTTTCCCCCCTAAACTCAGCAGGGATTCAGGAGCTCTGTGTCCTTACACCTGTGTTTCCCATGTGGCTCTGTTTGGTAGGAAAGCATGGGCCTACCGTGTGGGATAAGAACGATGCAGGGCTTTTGTCTCTGCATTGGCCAGTGTTTCCATTGGTTTAAATTCCCTGCAGCAGAGAAAGGGGCTGCACCCAGGATATTAGCAGAAAGGGGTTTTTTATGCAATGAAGGTTTAACAGTGCTTGTTTCTCTAGCATGGGATGTTTTGGTTCAATGACACGGGGATGGCAGGGGTGGGCTGGCTGCAGTGCTTCAGGCACAAGCGCTCTCTGGGGTCAGGAGGAGGCGAATCGACTCTGGGAAAGAAAAAAGTTTCTGAGCTGGGGCAATATTTTCATGCTTTTTCCCTGCTACTCACTATCTAGCTCCTGGCTGGTTTAAAAAAAAAGTTACTTTTCCTGGGAATTAGTTTCTCCAAATGGCCTCCTTGCTGTGGTTGCTTCAGTTTGTAGCTTAATTGAAAGAAAAAAATTTTCAGGGCAGGTTTGGAAAAAGTTTTTTAAAATTAGTTTGAACCTTGTGTCTTTCTTGAAACAAGGCTTATTTTGCATGGATCGGTACTTGTTTTCTCAATGACAGGATGATAGCACGCAGATTAATAATTGCACTTAAAACCAAGGCAGAAGGAGAAGCCTTGGAAACATTCTCCAAGATGTAGATTGTTTGAGTAGCAGTTGCATCTCCTATAAAATGTAATTAGATCTAGGACACATTTGAAATTACTGAAGTTTTTTAATCGTCACCTTCAGTGACTCGTTATCCTCCGCATCATGGTGAGATAATGTGATTGTATACCTGCAGGCAGATATAATTTGTCACTTCCAGTTGTTCCTGCTTTTTATAGAAAGACATGAACCTAGGTAATACCAAGGTGTTGTCAAAAGAAGTTTCTTCTGTCAAAAATTAGATGCATCAGCTAATATGGGGATGTTGCTCCTTTCCAGTATCAATCTCTGACTTTTGATACTATGATAATTTTTCTTAATCAGTAGGAAGTTAGCTTTTCCTAAAGCATTTGTGATTTTTCCGTACAGTGGTATGTCCTGTTTTATGTGTAGTTGTGCAGTGACAAATAAGAAAAATGAGAGACAGGTAAGTTAAGGGCTCCACCTTTTTGCACAATTGCTGTTCTATAAATGGCTCAAAGAAAATAATAAAGTTGATTGAATTACACTGTCAAAATAAAGACATCAGAAAGCCTTTTGCAGGGAGAGTCTGGGGATGACGTGTGATCTGTGCGGTAAGCATAAGCCCAAGACTGAGCAGCTCCTCAACTTGACACGGGTGAAGATGGACTCCTTTCTCCTGGGGGTCTGAGCTGCTCTGTGGCAGTCAAAGACCACCACGTGGGAGACAGGCATGTACCAACTGATTCTTTGTATAAGCCCTCACTCATAACACTGGAATAGCGAATCCTAAGAGGAATCAGATACTGCCTATTCGTGAACGAGAACAGCTCACTGCGTTATTTTCATTTGAAATGAAATTGGAGGGATTAGCATGCTTTGCTGTAGTTGTTGTGCTGTCAGACAGCATTGGTTCTACAGGAGACGCCTTTGTGGGAAATAAAGACACTGTGAAGCACCACAGCTCTCCCAGCCCTATTTAGGTAAATAGCTACTTGCTTGTCTGCTGAAACCTACTGCTATGTTAGCAGCAAGCGGCACCCGTTGTGCCAACAAGCACATCTCCAATTTTCTTCTTTCATAAGGTATTTTTAGAATTTAGGAAAGGCTCTGGCTCTCCCTTCATTGTCATTAAAACTGGGACCTTTTGCCTAAGCATGGTATGTCTGTAGTACTGATCAGATCCATAAAAATCTTTCCAATGCTCTTTCATCCAGCCCTGCTTGGTCTGAAATGAGCACTTGTTACTTTATCTGAGCAGGCAGAAACATGCTGAATGTGCCTGATACTTGACTTGGCGATGCCAATCTAGCTTCTCTATCATGCAGGCGGCAGAACTGGTTTTCTGCCCAGCCAGTTGCTTATCCCATTTGCCTGCCAAGCTACATGGCTGTGTTTCCATCTTTCCAGTGGTTCCTTGGTCCCTCAGCCAGTGCTGAGCAGGCCACGAGTCACCCAGCACCCCCTCCCCATTTTATCCCTGCCACAAACCAAGGAGAGTGTTGGTGGCACTTGATGCTGTGGGTGCTTATGATGAGTACAGCATAGCACTAGGCAGAGCAAGCCATGGGAAGTACCCTATCCCATTCTGTGCACCATCCTTATGTAGTAACAGGTGAGAGCCAGATACCTGCACAAAAACCTGTGCTTTGTTATCCTTCTCTTCTGCAGGGTAGAAAATGGTGAGATGAGAAAATGCAATGAGGTAGCAGTGAAATTTGCTTGGGAGCTACCAAAAAATATCAGAAAAGTCATTTTGCTCCTGGAACGAGGTATTTGCATACAAAACAGAGAGGATGCATGTCTTCCTTTCCCACTTTGGGAACATCTGTACGTGTCTGTTGTTCCTATTTCTCTCATCTATTGCCCTGGCACCCCCATTTGCCTTCATTTCTGCCCAGAGGTATCCGAGAGGTCAGTCAGACCCTTTGAAGGAGGTAAATGCTTGCCCCCTGCAGCAGTGCTTCTGCTGTTGGCTTCCTTTTAATACGGACACATAAGCTTGGCCGCCCAGCTGAGGGCAGGAGACAGAGGAGAGGGGGACAAACCAGGCAGGACACCCCAGCTGAGGTGAGCTGGGGCAGCCAGCTCCAATGTGAGCTTCTCCACAGCTCCCTCAGGGAGGAGAGTGCTTCGTCTCTTGCATTTGGGTCACACAAACCCCGAGTCCGGGGCAGATGGTGCCGTGCTGCCTGCAGACCTCCCTCCTTGCTCTGTCTGGTTGCCTCTCAGAGAGGGTCCAGTCATTGCCTATAATTTGCTGGCTTTCTTAATCAGAAACTCAGACTGAGAAATCCACATTTATATACTTGAACGTATCACCTGCAGACAATAAAAATCTCTTTTAAACAACCTAAGCCAGCTTTTACATCCTTTTGACTTCGCTCCACTCCCAAATGCCTTAATATGATGTTTACAGCTTTGTCTGTCCTGGCATCACCTCTCTTTGCTTCCACAGAGAAGCGAAGTTGCTGTTCCTGCTTCTTAAGATTACTCTCAGATGACCTCCCTTTAAAATTTATAACCTTATATAAATCCATAGCAACAATTTCTTGGCTGTTCCAGCACTTTGGGCTATCGATCGGCTGCGATGTGCTCGCCATGCTGTGGTTAACCGGGTCTGCTCTCCCAGTTCACCCCAGCAAAGGTGAAGAATTATTGCTTGGCGCAGTTTCCCATCAAGCTGCGTTTCTCAAGAGCTGCTTGCACACTTCATCCATCACATAGATGTTGTCCATCTTTCCGCAAGCTCCTTTACACCGTGACCTAACAGTGGTGGTTTCTAGCTTTTGAAAATGTTCCTTTGTAGAGAGATACAGTGGAAAGCTTTATGGTTTATATTACTCTTCTTCTGGTTTTAGTTGTTAAGGTCTTACCTGCTGATGCAGGCAGCGTGACCAGTGAATCTGCAGGGCCTGAGAGCCTTGTTATTGCTTCTTTGGGCCTCCCCTCCTGTTGTTGAGTTGATTGTGTTTCTTTTTCTCTCTACAAATATGATAGCTGCTTTATGTAAATGTCCTTCATAACTACAGTGGTGGAAGAAAGTCTGACCCAAACCCTAATTCTTCTGGGCAACCTCTCAAGAGTATTGAACAAGAAAGGAGAGTTGGTTTTGGTGAAATTTCTCTGTAAAGCCCCCTCTGAGAGCAGTCACTGGAGTTAAGCTTCCAGTCATGTTTCACAGGTGTCTGTCTCAGCCAAAGCGTGATTAAATCTTTTCATAAATGACTTGGGTGGTGGAGCAGGGACCAAACTGGCTCAGCGTGCAGCTGGGAGAGGCTGCACTCATCTTGGAGAACCAACTTGGTGTTCATCACAATTTTATCAAGTCTGAAAGAGAGTCTGGGGAAAAAAAAAGAGAAAAAAAAAAGAAAAAAAAAAAAAAAAAAAAGAAAAAGTCTGCTGGGGGAAC
>NW_010186011.1:8671-26728 GCF_000695765.1 Mesitornis unicolor
CAGGAAAATCAGCCATGCAAATCCAGGATGGGAAGTGACCAGCCATGCAGCAAACCTATGGAGGAATATCACAAGCTGAGCTTGGTCAACAGCATCGCCTCACCATTTGTGAAGGCTCAGGGGAGCTCCTCCAGTATGTAAAAGCTGCTGTAAAAGTGGAAGGAAATCTTGTGTGTCCAGCATCCATGGTTTGTAGAACAATGAACGATGGGCTTAAATGACAGGAAGAGTCAGGCTTGACACTGGAAAGTTGCCAGAAATAAAGGAGCACTGGAACAATCTGTGTAGGGAGTTTGTGGGGACCTCTGTCACTGGGAATCTCTCACAGCAAGTTGCAAACATCCTCTGGGAACAACACGGGGAGAACGAGTCTGTCTCCAGACAGAGCAACAGCTGGGATAACTCGTGAGGCTTCTTCCAGTACTATTTTAGTTTGTCACTGTTATAGTCACACATACTTCTTTAACTTGCTCTTTGCAAATACTTGAGTAGCAGGTAGTCAGTCAGATACTGCAGATGCTACAGTTTTCTACCTTCTGTTTAGGCCAGACTTTGTAGTTACTTTGTTAAGTATTGCTGGTCTCCTAGGGTCAACGATTCTTCTCCCAGTTCATACAATGTCTAGACAACAGAATGGAGCCCATACGAGCAGAAGCAGAATTGTTTATGAATAAATACAGTGGGCTTTTTCCCCAAAAATATTTCCTGCAGTGTCAGCATCTTCTTAATCAAGCAGTGAACTCTGAATTTGTGTGTCTTTATATATCAGGTTTAAATCAAGTTTTCTTTTGTTGGATTTCCTTGCCTGCAAGTCCATTGCTAGGAGGAGGTGCTACAAATCATCCCTGACTGTAGGAGGTGCTTTGGTACATTTCCTGTAACGATTACACCCAGCTGACCTCCACGTTGTTCTAGAGAAATGACTGAAGTCATCTGAGGACAGCTGTACCTGCAGACACAGGCTGAAGCACTCCTCTTCGAGGTGCTGTGCAAAAAGATCATGGAGTGAACCATCTTTACTCTTTAGCTAAAGCTGGGTTTGGAAACTGGTAAACTAAAAATGAGCTACAGTCTAGGAAAAAACATCCTAAGTAAAGTGATTGCCATGGAGATGTCCTGTATTCCAGGTGATCTACAAGTGATGGGAGCTGTTCACTGCCACTGATCTGAGTCCTTCCCATATGGTGTGAGCGACCACTCACCAGGCAGTGAAGGGCCTCCAGCGAGCAGGGGCTGGTGCCACCAAAAATATCGGGGAGTGGAAGAAAACCTCTTTGAGGTGCTCAGGTCTTTCATACGTGCTCTGTAGCAACTGGCATAGCACTGTAGAGACTGCAAATTACATTATAATGACGTGGATGAACAAACAGGGTCAAATTCTAGTCCATTTCATTAGGACACAGCCATACATTTTAATTAATGTTAATTGTAATGTAATGGTGTCTGACAGCAGAATTAAGGTAGTTGTGGATGTGAATACACGCACAAGTCATTGTCTGCAGCCTCAGAGGACAGATCTTATGGCTTTGACAGAAAGGTTGAGTAGGAGGGATCTTAAGGGACCACCTGGTTCCCTTTCTGCTCAGGCCATTCAGGGAACTTGTGGAAACCTGCAGAAAGTAATGCCACCCCTCTGGCAAACTTTGGCCAATCTTTACTGTAAGAAAACTGGAGTAAAGCAAAGAGTCTTCGTGAAGGTTGGTCCCCAAAACTGCCAAACAACTCCACCAACTTCTGCAGCTGGTAAATACAAAGCAAATAAGGGAATCAATATGTAATAATGCAGCAGATAACAAGCTGACGAGTGAGAAGCTGCGTGTGTTCATACAGGATAGATCACATCAGACAAAATCAATAGCTGCCTTTGTCAAAGGTATAGGCTTGATGACGACAGTAGACATTTATCTAAATTATAGTAACTTTCGACAAAGAACCTTGTAGAAAACCTGGAGGGAGGCAATCTGTTCAGATGCTCATGCTGCCGAGTTTGAATTAGTCCAACTTAGTTATAAAAAAGGCAAGTATGCAGTTTGCTGGGACCTCTGAGGGATGTGGAGAGGATGCATTGTGAATAAGGATCAGGGGCCAGATGCTGTCTAACACTCACAAACCCTCTCAGAAACCCCACTCGTTCACTACTATAGATAATTGTTGGGTGAAAGCCTTTGCATGGCTTTAGAAGATCTGTGCTACAGAGTAGTTTCACGATTACTGGTGTTACTTGGGTATGGCTTTCCAAGTACATGAGAGCCCCAGGACCATTCCATGGACAAAATGCACAAGGAGATGCAGGAACTGAATGAAGGAAGAAAAGGCAGAAGGCTCCTTGGGCAGTGGAGATGGTGTGAGGGGGGTCATGGAGACGCTTGTTTTTGGGGCAGGCGGGGGAGCATGCGGCAGCGAGATGTGGCTGTTACCCAAAAAAGGACATTTCTGCCATGGGTGAGGCTGGATACAAGATTCACAGTGTTGAGTTTGCTACAGGACTCCAAGCGTTGCATCCACAGCAATGAGGAGGTTGGCCAAGTTCCCCATCCTGCTCCATGGCTAGGGTTTGGGTTAGGGTTATGGACTTGACTTGTTCTTCCATTTTGGCAGTGCACATCTGTAACACACTCTCTCTGTACTATCTCTGCTGTGAACACCCAGCAGTTCTGGTAACCAGCTTTAAAATGGTCATAGCAAAGTGCGTAGCAGTCACGTGAAATCAACTGCCAGATAAAATACGTTACCCTTGATGTTTTCCTGGAACATTTACCTTTCTATGAACATCAGGTTAATAAAGGCATTTAGCACAACCACAAGTTCCTATTGTTTTATAGCTGGATCTTTCTGTTGTCTTTGCCTTGAGGAGGAGGGGAAAGGAGACTTTTACAGCATTTTCTTTGCACATTATTAAAAATGCTCATGTTAGAAAGGTATGTGACACAGGAATACGTGCAGTTATCAGCAATAGTAAAATTCTAATCTGCAGACAATTAGCCAAAAGAAAACTGGTAATTTAGTCAACATCATTGGCTTGATTTATTGCAGCCCATAAAAGGAAAATCTGTGCTTAAACAAGCTGTCGCAATCACGAGCGCGGATACCTCAATATCCGGTCACTGATAAAGGTACGGCCACTGCTGTTTGCATGAAAACATTTATGTGAGAGGGATCAGCTATTTCATTTAAAGGGCCTCAGGGGGCTGTTTGCCTCACCAGTCACATCTAATCCTGAGCAGGCTGGACTCGGCTGAACCATGCTGCCTCGTGCCTTTGCTTGCTCAGGTCCACTGAAAGGGGCAAGACAGGCACAAACCGGGAAGCAACGTCACCCGACATGCACACAGGTGGCCTTGTGGGGCAGCAGGCTCCAAATTTATACATCCTACTGGTTTGCTTCTGTGAAATGGCCTGTTCTGCCAGCTCCAGGCGGAGAAGGGCCTCTGTGAGCCAGTCATCACAGGCAAGCAGCTTCACTCTGATGGAGGTCGGGGCTTGTCCTGTGAGTCTGAGAGGCAGAGAGGTCTCAGCATCATCCCTGCTGTTGCTCCTTTCCTTCCCAGGGTGGAAAGAGCCTTTCTGTGTGGGTGTTAGGAGATGGGTATGGCAGCAATGAGTAAAACCCTGAGGATTACTTGGTGTGCTTGCCCTCAGGACACTTGTTGTTTTAACCTGGGTGATGGTCTCTGGAAATGTCCCTGTGTCAGCCCACCTGTCCTCAAAGACCTGATTAAAAAGGTATGTTTTCTTGCAATGCCTCATTCCTACAGATGAAATGGGTATTCAAAAATTCATTTGTACACTTTAGTACTGCAAACTTAGTACTTTCAGCCGAACTATGCTTTCCTGCTTTCCAGCATTTCAACAGACGAATAAAAGCCATTTCCCAGACTGCTCCTCTGAAATCTCTGGGACATGCCAGCTTTCAGCTTGTCACATCACCAGCTTCTCTATTTATATGCTTAAACCAGGATCTAGAATTCCAGTTTTGGCCAGCTCCAGGCAAGACTATTTTTTTTATATAGCTGTGTTGTGCAATGGCCAAGACCCATTTTTCCTCTCCCAGTACAAACACTTATGTGGTGGTAATGATCCAGCACACTGGAAAACAACTCATGTGTTGGCAGGAGCATGTAAGTATGTGCAGAGCACGTGTACTATCCATAACACCCGGTACCTAGCAAAGACGCACACTTGGAGGTGAGCTCTGATGGCCACCAGCCACTGTGGGGAGGGGGCTGGCTCTGTCCTGGGGCAGGGGTCTGACCCAGGAGGCAGCCCTGGGGAGCTTGATGTGGCATTGCTGGTGCTGCCTGAGCTGACAGACAACCAGAGGCAGACAGACAACCACGGTGGGCGAGATGGATGAGCCCAGAGCCGGCTCTCGGACACAGTCTGGATGGGGTGCTCACAGGTGCTAGCAGTGATGAGGATGGGGTCCCTGGAGCCCCCAGCACAATGACCTGCCTTCACTGGGTGGCCCCACTCACCTCTGTTCCTTGAGGAGATGCCAGGACATGGAGGCACCACATCAAGCAGCAGCTTTAGTTTCTTGGTGTGTATGGAGACCGATACCCACAGGTAGTCCCTGCTGCCTGGTGACACCACCAAGCCTGTGCAGATGCTCGTGTTAGAGCTCTTGTTCCATTGGGGTGTTTGGTCCCACATCAGGGAGGAGATGTTTAGCCATGCTGGCTATATGCATGAAGTTACCAGGGGCTTGCAAGCAGGGCTCTGGGCTTGGGGCTTCAAGCTGGAGGAGCAGCCCTGGAGGCCTTTGCTGGAGAGTGAATCTGTCTGGAGACAAAGCAAGCAGTGGTGCCCACTGCCAGAGCCATGCCATGGAGGCTGCTCAGGAGCCCCAGCACCAGCCAGGCCTGCACCACAAGCCCCCTGCTAAAAAAATCACTCTGCTAAAGCAAGCAGAAAAAGGGGAGGGAGAACAGACATTTCCGCTCAGCCCCTTCTCCCAGGTCAGCCCCAGGGAAAGACTTGGGTTTGGAAGGCTGTCGTTTTTCTGGGAGGGGTGCAGAGGCACAGGGCACCGCAGCAGCAGGGCTCTGGCACCCCCAAAACACATCTCTGCAGTGGCAAGTCCCACAGGGGCTTCACCACAGGCCTGAGGCTGTGGTAAGGGTGCGTAAATAAAGCCCTGCATGGCAGGGGCATAACAAATTCACAAACGAGTGACTCACAATTATGTTACTTGCCAGGTATAAGTGAAACTTAATGAGACGAAAACCCAGTCCTAAAGCATTTATAAAAGATTATACCAACCTATTAGGAATTAAACCTCCCTTGACGCCCCTGTGTTTCCTACTCTGTGCTGTGAAGACCACAGCTTTCCTGCAGGTGTCTGTGCAGAAACATCATTTCAGTGCAGAGGAACAGCCGTGTGTGAGGGGGCTCTGCTCAGCCCTAGGGAACCACTCATTTACCCTATAGCACACACCTCCTGCCGCTTCTGGCCAGTCTGGTTTATTTAGTAATTAGCACCTGGACAAGTTCCCAGTTTCCTTTTCCTGCACCTGAGGGCTGCTCTGCTGGGACCAGCATCCTTCCCACCAGTTTGTGCCAAGGTGTGGCCACTGTCTCTGCTGCTCTTCTGCATTTCAATGCCCACACTGTCCCACCTGCCTTGCTATACCTGAATCCTAAGAACAGTGATGAGCCATGTCTGCACAGAAGGCCGTGGTTACTGTTTTTCACAAAGGCCTTTGGAAATGTCCCAGGAGATTCTCGAAATAAGAGATGAGGCTGTTTCTATTTTTCAGTGACACTTGGTGAGAATACCCAGTGCTCACCAACACCAGACCTCGGCCGTGGGTTAGCAGCATGGATGCTCGTGCCTCTCCCCATGGCAGAGCTGCATGTTTTTTCCATTCAGGAGCTTTCTGCAGACAAGGGGAAATGTTCTCAGACCTGCTGTGCCCCGCTGGCAGGAATGGCACAAGCACTTCTGAACGACCTCTTGCGTTCCAAAGCACCATGGTTCCTCTTGAAAAAGAGACCTCAGGTTATCCAAAGTCACCTGAGTACTTTTTTTTAGGGTGCTCTCAAGCTCTCTTGGATCTAGACTGATCTGTGGTCAGCAGGAGGCTGAAGATAGCACACTGAGGGCAAGGAAATGCATTGGGTTTTAGGAGCATTTTGTGCAGCTAACAGGACATGGGCTGATCGATTAAATCCTCCAGAGGAGCATCAAAGAGGAGCAGATGGGCATTGCTCCTGCACCAGGCTGCTGCCTCCAGCCAAGGAAAGGTGCTTAGAGCTCCTGCTACAGGAACCAGCCCCTGTTTATGTTCCCTCTGTTTATCCTGTGGTTTCTGGCCTTTCCTGTAGTTGAAGGAGACTGGGACAGTGGACACCTGCATTTCAGCAGGCCAGGGGGGGCACAGAGGGGTGCATGTGGGTCTGGCTGCTGTGCTGAGCCCCCTGCAGGTCCCTCCTTGGGGATCCCTTGAGCTTTGTGCTGCCCGTGATGTGAAGCTGCTTGCAGAGTGGTAGCAGTGCTGCCTTCCCTTTCTGAAACGACCAGAAGAGAGAGATTTCTCACTCGTTTTGGGGCTCTCGCAGGACTCCTGCAGGGCTTGTCCCCCTGTCCTCGGGGAAGCAGATGGCTGGGGGCATCCCTACCACAGCCCCATGCTAGGAGCATCCAGCTCCCATCCACTTGAGCAGGTGGGGTCCCTGGTCCTGCAGCGAGCATCCCATGGGGGACATGGGGGACTGGGGAGCCCTCTTATTTGGTGCCCATCCTCACTGGCACTTGGGTGGTCAGCAACGCTCGAGTGAGACCTTGGGATGCTGCTCCGGCTGCTGTGGGCAGTTTGCTGCCTTTTGCTACCTCTTTTGTCTTCTAAAAAAATTAAAATAATTTTAAAAAATAAAAAGGACAAAAGGGAAAGAAAAAGATGTGAGAGC
The DNA here is from genome assembly GCF_000695765.1 of Mesitornis unicolor. Taxonomy (NCBI): domain Eukaryota; kingdom Metazoa; phylum Chordata; class Aves; order Mesitornithiformes; family Mesitornithidae; genus Mesitornis; species Mesitornis unicolor. The sequence continues at coordinate 15,581 of NW_010186011.1, forward strand.
TAAAAATAGGAATAAGTTTTAAGCGGAATGTATGAGATGCCAAACGTGGGCTTTGACAGGAAAAGTAATAAAAATCGCTTCTTTTCTGTTGAAAAGAGCCCCTGAGCTGCGTCAGAGGGGGCCGGGGGGCGGCTGTGCCCGCCGGCCCCACAAGGCGGGGAGGTGCTGCCACCTCCCGAGGCGCAGCTCCGGCTCCGCGGTTGCCTCCTGCCCGGATTTTGGAGGAGGGGGAGTGCATGAGGCTTTGGGGTTCAGCATCACCCAGAGCCAGCATGGCCTACAAAGGGTTTATGGAGAGCCCCCGGGGGCAGTCAGCTCGGTGACAAAGAAAAGCGAGCAGAAATGATCTCTAATCTGCTCGCTGCTACTTTGTGCTGGTCGATCAAACGACTGGACGAACGGGTAGTGAGGTGGACTACATTATCTGCTGGTGGGTGCGAGTGAAACAACGAGGGTAGGCAGGAAAGAAGCAGCCTTTGCATAGCACTGCCAAAAGGAAAGCAGCTCTATTTTAGTTATATTTATTCCGTTATTGTTACATTTTAGTTACTAGTCTTGCTCTGAAGGGCGGCAGAGAAAGAAGGTGGTTAATGTGGAGATAAATAGCTCTTTTTGGTCAGCACAAGGTTGGTGGGTGCGAGTGAAACAACGAGGGTAGGCAGGAAAGAAGCAGCCTTTGCATAGCACTGCCAAAAGGAAAGCAGCTCTATTTTAGTTATATTTATTCCGTTATTGTTACATTTTAGTTACTAGTCTTGCTCTGAAGGGCGGCAGAGAAAGAAGGTGGTTAATGTGGAGATAAATAGCTCTTTTTGGTCAGCACAAGGTGGCGTATATCCTTCTTCTAAACGCTGATGACCTGCAAAGGGAGAATAAAAAGTTTAGAAATTCGAAGGGACACAATCCTGCACGGGGGGATAAAAGCCTTCCGGTGGGTCCACCTGCCTGCCCTCACCAAAACAGAAAGGCTAAAACATCCCTGTCGACATTATGATGGGAATGGGGACCACTTCTGTAGACACTGTCCCAGGAGTGGGGCTGCTCATGGCGGCAAACGGGGCGCAGAGCACGGTGCCACAATAGGGACAGAGCTCACACGGGCTGCAAGTGGCACTCCGGGCCATCCTTGATGGGTCCAGTGGGTGCTGCTGGCACCCTCTCCCCTGCGCTGCCTTCCCTGGGGGGTAAGCAGGGCTGGCACTGGTGCTGGCAATGGCAGCGCTTTCCCTCTCACTCCCTTTTATCCATCAGAAAAAGTGCTGGCAGCTGGAAGATGCCATCCGGCACGATGCAGGCAAGCGCACCCAGCACTGTGGAGCACCCAGTTGCTGGCTGCACTTCTGAGCCCGCTCCAGTGCGGGGAGATATTTTGGGATGCAAACCCCAGCACCCTGCTTTTAACTTAAAAGGGTGTAGATAGGTATTTCAAGAATAAATGCACCATGCAGTCAGCATGCTGGCTGGACACGACAGGGATGGCCATGCTCCCCAGACAGGCAGGGAGTGAGCTGGAAACAGCAAGAGCAGGTCCCTGCTCCCCATCTCTCCATTACAGAGAGAGCAGAGGCTGAAATTTCGCTCCTGCAGCTCTAAGAATATGATCTATATGATCAAAAGGCCTGCTTTGTCTCAGGGGATTGTGAGTCTGCGGAAGGTTTGCTGTAGGAAATAAGAGAAAAAGAGTTGTTTTGAAAAGGCTCCGATGGCTGAGAAAGGGTGGTGATGCGAAGTTCTATTTTTGGATAGCTTTCTGTCAAAGACAGCCTGTAGTTGCCTAAACAGCTTCTAATGTTTTAAAGCATGGCACTAGTCAAAACTAAAGGTTTGTGGGGCCTTTTTGTTGAACTTAATTGGAAGAAGTGGTTTTGGGGGAATTTTGAACACAAGTTAATCAATACATCCTCTTACCTCCACCTGACGAATGGAGTGAAAGCAGAAAAGGGACAGCCTGGGGGGGCTGTGAGCTGGAGGAGCGAGGAGCCACCTTCATGTGCCCAAGCTCATGCATGTTTCTTTGGGGCCAGGCCCTGCTGTGGCCCCAGGAAAAGCAGCCCCAAGCACGGGCGAGGGTGGGGATGGGGAGCGGGTGCTGAAAGAGCAGCACAGAAGTGGCAGCAGCCAGTGATGGAGGAAAGTGTGGCTCGCTGCTGGCTCCTTCGTCCTGCTTTGTGCAGAGCTCTGCTTCCTTTCATCTAATCAACAAATTAGGTTCTGTAATTTACCTTGCAAACAAGAACATCATACGCTTGTTCCCCCCCTCTTTTTTTTTAGAGGTTTAGCAAGCAAACAGTGGGAGACCAGAGAATTAAAGCCATAAAGTAATCTGCATATAATCAGTAATTACCATGAATCAAACCCTCCTTCAGTTCAGCTGGTTATTATTTCCCTGATAATGTAATTCTCTGCACTGACAAAACTAGGAAATGCTCATTTTCACCAGACTGGCAAATAATTTCCTGCTGTGAAATATAATACTGCATCAAGTAGTTTAGTGACCACATAAATCCATCTAATGAAATATATGGGGAATATAAGGACTTTTAAAAATGGGGAAAAAAACCTGCAAAAGTAATCGCTCCCACACATGTTGGGAGGGGAGGATGTTTTGCCAGTAGACTCCTGTTAAACACCTCCTTACAGGTGTCACTGGCTGTGTCAGCACCGGGAGTTGATGTGGATGGTGGCAGGGTGCTCCAGCAGGGTTTTTGTTTAGCCTGAATGGGGGTGACAACCACGTGTGGTTGCAGCCACGTGGACCCTTTTGGTTTGCCCCCATGGGGCCTGCTTGGGTCTCATGGCAGAGGGCACCGCAGCCACCACTGAGGCCCCGATGCACCCCAAAATACCTCCTGGTTGCAGGGAGTGGGAAGTCAGCATTACGGGGGCTGTGGGAGCTGGAGTGGCTGTACCCTGCACTTGCAGGGTCTTCCGGAGACCCTCACACCCTGAGATTTTGCAAGCTTCTGAGATGTGGCAAGTCAGTGGAAGGTTTCAAAAACCAGAGGCATCCAAGCCTGGCCTGAAAATCCCTGGGATTTAGGGTGGTAACTTTCCATGTGGCCTCAGAGATCTCCATCAGAGAGATCTGCAGAGCGTGAGCCGCCTGGGAAGCCCAGGTACACTGAGTCGCTCCCAGAGCTGGGCTCTCCCTGCGGGGAAGACAAGGGCCGAGTCGCTGCTTTCTTCCTCTGATTCATCCAAAGATGAATCATCGGGACCGAAACTCCTCCCAGCAGGCGCTGGATCGCAGCAGCCATGCAGAGAACAAGGTCTACAGCAGCAAAGGAGTTATCCTAATGTTTTCTTCTAATTAACCACTACTGAACTACTGCCAGGAGTCCTGCTGGTTGCTGGTGCCAGCTCGTGGGCATCACCTCTCCCATTCAGGAGCATTGCTAACTTCTTTCGGCTTTTAAAACCCAGAAGACACATCGCCCTCCTGGGCCAGTGAGGGAGGGCAGCCCACAGACCGGGCCGGTTGATGCCTGCTCTCTCCGCCCGCATGGGGCCGCGTTGGCCACTGGTCCTGCTGGCCATACTTACAAATGGGTTTTGACTTTGCCAAAAACACAGCCTACGCCATTTTCCTGGCACAAAGGGAGCTGGAGCTAGGCCGGCACATCAACACCCAGCCTGTGTGCTGCTTTCTCATGAGGGTAGAAGTCTCGGGCAGTTTGCTGGAGTTATTTCTGGCTGGTACTGAAGTGCAAAACCAAGCTGTGATAATACAACATGCAGTAATACGCAGAGCCCCAGGAGCCCTGTTCCGAGGTTTTAAAATTGTGGTGAAGAAAATGCCTCACAAAGGAGTGGAAGTGGCTAAAACAGAGTCTAAAATCACACTGAAGGGAGATAATTTCTGAAGCTTTCCTTGGAGCGATGCTGCCACAAAGCTATGTTAAAACATCACAGGTCTTGCAATAACAACCCCTGTCATTAAAGGCATTAAAATGAGAGAGATGGAAAATGGAAACAACCTGTCTGTAGGGGGGGCCCTCAGCTCTCTTCTGTCTGAAAGTGAAGCTATTGAACCATCAGAGAAATAAACCTAAGAAGGGGAATATCCAGCCCTGTTTGGCGGGAGATGCTTTATACCTGCTCCCATCCATACCTAGATGTTTCCAGCTGCCAAAAGGTGGTTGGAGCAACTGCCTAGAGCTTGTGAATACTCTAAAAATAAGAATTTTGAAGAAATGGGAGAGATGCAATTTTCTTCAGAGGCTGCTGCTGACAGTCGGAGAGTGCAGGCGATGACTAAGGTGGCAGAACCCATTCTCCAGGCACAGGGGTTGGTGGGGGAACACAACACATCTGCTCCCTGTACAGCAGGGATCGGAGAAAAAAGCATGGGCTGTGCAGCATCAGCTTTATCACTCCAGTGGGAATGGGATGGGGTGCTCAGCTCCAGCCTCACAGGGTCTGCTCCATACCCCAGCACCCATTTCCCAGGACTGTGTCTGTGCATCCTCGTCCAGCAGCAGCTGGGATGGGGATAGGGTTCCTGGCCCCTGCCTGCTCCTGTGTTGCCAGATCTCCATAAAGCCCTCAGAGCTGACAGGTGAGTCGCTTACAGGAGTGCACCCTGGATGTGTGCTGTCAAAATGAGCTGGGTTGCCAGGAGCCTGTTTTTTAAACCTACCCCAGCTCATTATGGTTGGATTGGATGAGGGAGCATTGTCCCAGGCAGCTCAAGGGGCGGGCAGGGGGCACCAACACCTACCAGGGGCTGTTGATGTACCTGAGAAGCAGCTGGGTATCTGTTAGGTCCATCCCAGCTGCAGCCACAAAGGATATGTGAGAAATCTATGGGCAGCAGCCGCCTCCAGGAATCATTCAAGTGGGAAAAGCACTCAGGAGTGGAAAGGAGAGGGAAGAAGTGGCTGAGTGGCCCCAAAAAGGGAGACTGCTATCGCTGCCCCTGGTCTCCAGTTTAGTCCTCTCCTGGCGTTTAATGCTGTCACCTGCAAAACAAAATGAGAGTAAAACTCTGCCACTCTACCCTGCAGCTGAGAAGACTCGATGGAGCTCAAGTCAAATTTCCATCAGATCTTTTGCTGATGCAGACTTCGGCTGTAGAGGCTGTGCGGAGGCTTTGCCTCAGTGTCTCCTATTGGAACTGCTCTGGTTTGTCCAAATGCTGGGTTTCGGGGCTTGGGCTGCTGACGTGCTGCTGTACTGCAGTGGGGACCCTGCTCTGAGCTAGCAACTCTGCAGAGAGCTGTACCTGAAGCTGGTGTCGACACTCCCTCCCTCTGCATGGTGATGCATGGGCTGGGGAGACAGAGGTGGCAGCCCACTACAAAGCCCTGCATCCTCGTCACAGTCCGAGGGCTCACAGCCACCAGGTCAGGCAAGCGGGCATGCGCTTCAGGGGTGGCAGCGGCATCCAAGCTGAGATGGTCCCAGCATCATGGAGAACACAAATCTGGGTCCTTGCACACTCAGATCCCATTACATCTTTTGAAGCCAACTTTGTATGCATCAGACAGGTGATGATCCATCTGAATGCTGAGGAGCATACCCCTGTGCCACATGCTAGAAAGGATGATCTTATCAACTAAAAGTCTTTTTAAAATGCATTCTGCTCATTTAATCCCAATTTAATGAGAGATTATATAATCCCTTAATGATGTCTAGTATTCACTTTAATGGTATCTATTTAATGGCTGCTGTTTACAACGTAACACTAAAAAAAGTACCAGAATTATGTCTCTGTCATTTCTGTTTCTTCAGTACTTGTTCTCTTCCATTTACCTATTTATTTTGGTCTGTCCATGCTGGCTGCATCATTGTTATTACTTTATCTTTTGATAAAAACCCTGAGTGACCAATTTTACCCCTCCCTAGTCTTCTGCCCTGGTTCTGCCACTGAATACCTTTTGTTTCTTCTTTCTACACTTTTCATTTTGTTCCTTTTCCCCCTTTTTGCAGTAGCTGAGGTAGATGATTTTTAACTGTCCCAGATTACAGTTCAAGAAAGGTGTGAAGTTTCTCTTCACTTACATTGACCATTACTGACACATTACTTCTGTGGCAGACTTCGAGCCTTCGAGTTTAACTAGCTGCTGTAAACCTACAGAAGTAAACAACAGAATCTATAAACAGTTCAATACAGAAGACTTGATTTAGTACCTCACAAGACAAAGCAATCAATAATCTATTACAGATCTAATCACTGGCACAAAGAGCCCTCTGAGCAGCATTCCACCAAACAAGAAGGGCAGTTGGAGACCCCAGGAAGAGGGACACAAATCACCACGATTGCAAATGCATTCCTTGGAGTAGATCTATAAATGCAAATATTCAAATTCAACAACCGCCTCTCGCTACTAGTGAATCACGCCATCGCTATCCGGAGACCAGTTGCTATGGTAGGAAGCTGTAGCGATGGCAGAAGGCCAAGAATCCTGCCTTTGAAATGTTAACTGGATTTAACTCTTGACTCTTCTCAGACAAGGTTCATTACTTTGTGCAACTGTGTCATATTAAATGAGTGCTTTGTCTGCCCCGGGTACTGGTTTAGAAGGGATATTATTAATCACCAGGACAGCGAAGCAGGTCAATAACAACCATTTGTCAATAAGGATTTCTTTTATACCTTCAAGTCCAGTATGTGATAGCTGCAGTCACATAAGAGCCTTTTTTCTTTCATTTCCCTTCTTTCTTTTTTCTTTCTCTTTTTTTTTTTTTTGTGAAATTGTCTCCTTGCTTTAGGCAAGTTATACCCAGTTCACAGCACCTGGATGCACTCAGAGAACACCTACAGTGCAGGTGAGGAGGAGATCCTCTGCTCTGGGCAGCTGCAGCCTGGGCACAGACACGCTGCTGCTCTGTTTAAGTGACAATGTAGGCTGCTGTCTATAAAATCCACCAGAACAATCAGTTTGGAGACATCAGCAAGGGACAAGTATAAACATGAGCTGAAAAATAATTTTGTGAATGCCAAAACTACCTACACAGGGAATTTTGGCACAAGCTCTTCTTTAAGCTGCCTAAGGGTAGATCTGGCCCCCTGCTTAAGGCACAGCTGCAGGTGTGTATACTGCACTCTCGCTTGAAGCTATCAATCCTTTTCAGCTGTGTAAATGAGATCTCTCACATTTAGTTATTGGGCCAGATTTGGCAATTTAGGATTACTGACATCCAAGGAAACACCCAGATTAAACACTACCAAATATTCATGCAGTGGTGCTTCTGACATCTTTTCTTTAACTTTATGATGAGCTATTAAGGACACGCACAATGAAAGTTAACGGAGAATGGCAGAAAAAACCAGATGGTGTTACTGTGAAGACAGCTATCAAAGAGAACAGCATATAGAGAACTCCATCCTTAGTTATAAAGATGCAGATTTCACAAATTGTGACAATGATTTTTCTCTCACAAACACAACAAAGGCATTTCTGTTGCAGTGAAAGAAGTCTCGAATATAGCAGGCCATATACAAAATTATAGTGGCGGCTAAGGTGGTGACAGTAGAGCTGGAAGGGCTGCTGTACGGTATATTCCTATTTCAGTCTGTACCTGTGGAGTTTTGCCCCAGAGCAGGTTAATAACCACACACTTCTACAAATTGTTCTGCAGCCTGCAGAACTCTGCATATTCCACCTTCAGAAATCTCGTTCTGACTTTCAGCACTTGTTTCCTCTGCTATACAATTCCACCTGCCAGGGACAAGTGCGCAAGGTAAGAGCACTCTTGCACTCTCTCACACTTCCCTTCTCAATGGGCTTCTGACTACGTGCTCAGACCTGAAGGAGTTATTCCAGAGAGGGAAACACAAAAGCCCTGCACCATGTGCAGTACGCTGCTAGTTAGCACTTAAAAAACGACTTTGCAATACCACCCATGTTCTTTGTCATCTTTCATTAGCCATGATTTTCACTGCTGCATCTCCCCTTCTCAAGATACAGTGACGGTAAATCTTTTCAGCATTTTTTTGAAGATATGCATACAGATATCATTTGATGATACATGTTTCCTTGTTTAATTTGGGTTCTTGGATCAAGTGCAGAATATTTATTGTTCCTTTGTAGACCACAGATCAAATCTTTGAAATCCAAGGATCCCTCAGGTATACCAGTGAAAAGCAAGCTTCAGAAAAAGCAACAACCAGGAACATTTAAAATGAACCATTTATTAAATCAAACTGTTATTTTAACAGTTACATAAGTTACACAGCATGTTTAAGTCAAAAGATTTCACAGGGGAAAAAAAATTAACCTTTAATTATGCAGGCAAAAATAGTACCACACAATATGTACCTGGGAGGGAAGAAGGGAAAGGGAATCTCTAAACATTCAAATAAGGCCATAATTATTTAAAAACAACAATAAAACAATAATAAAAACGGCCAAAGATCCATTTTCCTTTCAGTGTGTTCAGTGCTGCTAACTATATGTACCTGTAGTGTACAGATGTCATTGAGGCAGTGGTATCTTGATAACTAGGTTTAATGTTTTAAAACATTATCAGAACGGGAATAAGGCTCATTAGTACATACAGCTGCCCTTGGAATGTCAACCTCAGTTGCCTTCATTAACTTAAAATTCACAAAGTGCACAGTTAAGATATGCCAAAAAATATGAACTGCTACTCTACCAACAGCTGCCCATGCTTAATACTTAGTGGTCTATTGGAACAAAGTATGTTCTTTCAAAAAAGATGTGTAAGAAAAGCCACTGTAAAACATTTAGTGTCAAAGATGCACTAGGAGCTTTTTGTAAACTGAAAAGTAGAAAAACATGGATTAATTATGTAAAGAAAAGAATACAAAAAACACTAGAAATGACCATCAAACTTCCAAAGAACAAGCACCACAATGGACATTAGCATTCGGTTTTGCAGTGTACAGCAATGTAATGATTTTACTCTAACCAATCCACTTCATCAAATTCTGAGTCATCTTCTGAATCACTGTATTCCACAGCAATGCGACGAGAAAGTATAGTAGCAACATCATTCTCAATGCGCTCATGCTTAGCCTCTTGTTCACGTTGCTCTTCAACTTTGCGTAGCTGAATACCTAGAGAACACCAAATCACAAACTGTTACTTTCCTCCTTTGCCACTATATAAAGTATTTCGCTCATGATTCACAAAATGCTTTGCAAGCAAAAATGAAGGCTGAGGACATCGCCCTCCTCAGAGAGAAGTTCCCTGTCAGGTTTTTAAGAGAGGAATGTCCAAATTGCAATGGCAGACCAGATAATTTGTCTTTCTACTATGATATCCTGCTTCTGATTTCCCATTAAAAACACACCCACGTTTTTAGTGCCACTGTCAGTGATTAAGCCATTTTACTATCTGCACTTCCAAATGATTTCTATACTCTCTCTCCATGGTCTCAATTAAAAGGTTTAGCTATTTGAGTATCTGAACAAGACAGGATTTCTTGTAACTTAGTTCTGATCATGCAGTGATCTGTTTTGGGATAAAGTATTACTTAAAAGATCAAACACAAAGCAGAAGTAACACATACCGATAATATGAGAAAGTTACATCCAGTAACTTAGTTAAAAACATGGCAGAGATTATATATTTTGGTTTTATACTCACGACACCACAAACTGAAAGTCTAAATATGACCTGCACCCTGTACTTAATACTCTCTGTTGTCAACTGACAGGCAACACAAGCACAGGTCCTCAGGTGGAATTTAAGCTGTGGTAACTTGAGCTCTTGTTTCTTGAGCAAAACTTGGTCAAAGGCCTTTTCAGGAACCACCTGAATTATACCAGCAGGCTCTCCTTTATTAGTTTTTTTGCTGATGTTCTCTAATGTCCATGCACAACTGTTGTACTCAACTGCTATTGATATTTATTTAGATTCAATGATGTTACCAATTCATGCTTTAAAAATACTCTGAATTAGTAGCTTATCTACTGATATTACAGTACCATATGGATTCTGTACTGTGTTGTAGGTGCAGGGGAAAAACTGAAGAATGTAGTACTCAAAACATTTGAGAAGGATTAACTATTCAAAGATACCACAGTCAAACAGCAGCACTCACAGTGCAGTAGGGATGTTTCTGGCTGTAGGCAGAAATGTACACCCAGCTCCTCGCTAGATCATCAGGACAACACTGCCCTGCACCTCTGCCATTCACTTGTGCTCTGCCAGCGGGGCATCTCACAGTGTAAAGGCTGCTCCACCACTGCGTTGAGACTTATCAAGATTAGATACTTAACAGCTTTAAGTCTTAAGCAGTGATTCCTGAATGTCATTTATATGTTGTTGTAATACACTGATAATAATAATCAAAATTCCAATGCCAGTTGAGCTGTTCTGCTTTTATCTAACAGTCTGCGCAAACCAATGTTTTTGTCTTCTACACTATCTGTAGGTTATTAGAAATAGCTACATTTTCAGGTAAACAGAAATGAAGAGGTAATCTCTACAGATCATCCATAAGCACGTGTTACTTTTTAAAAAAAATCTAACTTCCACAGAGAACCAGTTTTGCCATCCAAACTAAACATCTGATAAGTGCAATTAAAATTAAAAAATAAATCTGTCTACTTGGCAATGCATATACTGTACAGAATAGAAAGCAGAAACAGACTTAAGATGCATCCCTCTAAACTAACTTCTTATACACGTGAAATATTCCATCTCTCAAAGCTAATGTGTATTTAGCAAGTTTCTTTGTGCCCTTTAATAGCCAAACATTACCTTTCCGTATTGCTTCCAGCAGAACGCTTCTAGCATCACTGATTACAGGAAGAGTTGAAGGATGGCGTTTGGGTTCAGGAGCAGGAACCACTTGGGATGGTGGAGATGGAGGCATCAGTGGGGCGTGAGGGCCAGGGACAATGGTTGTGGGAGGAGGGTGCAGAACAGGAGGAGGATGAGAAAGGGCTGCAACCGTGACAGGAGAGGAGGGTCGAATGCCAGGAGGAGGCAAGGGAGGAGGTGGGGGTGGTGGAGGAAGTCCCTGTACTTCGGCTTGTGGAGGAACTGGGTGAACAGGTACAGCTTCACACACTTGGGCAGCTCTAGTGACAGGAGGAGAGGGCTGTGCTAGGGGAGGAGCAATTGGAGGTGGAGCTGGATGTAGGACTCCAGGAGCGATCTGGAGAGGAGCTGGCGGAGGTGGCACAGCCGGGGCCTGCAGAGCTGCTGTGGGAGGCGGTGGGGGAGGTGG
>NW_010186012.1:0-432 GCF_000695765.1 Mesitornis unicolor
CATTGTGACTGATCCTAACAACTCCAACTCTCGATTCGGTTCTTGAACTATCCATTCTTCACTTGCATGAACCATCCATAACAGGCCGAACACAACGCGCAGGAACCCACTTGGGTCCGCCATCTGTGGAAACACAAGCATACCCTCTTCCCCGTGTAATGAGTTGAACTAGACCATCCCATTGTCCAGTTTGCAAATCTTTAACATAAACCTGAACTTCAGAATTTTTTCCCAATGACCCTACATCTGTTGTTATTCCTTGTAGGTGTTTCACAATTGGAGGTATTTCCCCATCGTTAGGTAAGCGTAAAAAGTTTAACATATACACGGCTTTCTGTAAACATTCGTGTGGAGTTAATCCTACCTCTCCCCCTTTTTGTTTTTGCAACTGTCGCTTTAAAGTTTGATTCACGCGTTCAACAATGGCTTTGT
>NW_010186012.1:506-3148 GCF_000695765.1 Mesitornis unicolor
GGGCCCATTATCTGTTTTAATTTGCTTAGGAACACCCAGGGCCATAAAAGCAGAACGAAGATGGTTTTGAACATGGTGACCCGTTTCGCCTGTCTGTGCTGCTGTCCAGGTCACTAAAGAGTAACAGTCAATGGATACATGAACATATTCGAGTTTCCCAAATTCAGCTATATGGGTGGCATCCATTTGCCACAATTGTAAGGCATAGAGTCCTCTTGGGTTAACTGCTTGTATAGGTGTTGGGCTTAATTGTTGACAATCTGGACAGTTTTGAACAATGCTTTTGGCATCAGCTAAATAAATTTGAAATTGTCTGGCTAAAACCTTGCCAGATCGACGGAAGAACTGATGTGACAACACAGCTTGACTTAATTTGTTTGGTACAGGACCAGTCCAAACTGGAGCTACAAGCTGAGCAGCGATTTTGTTTCCATGCTATATGTCACCTGGGAGGTTGGTATGGCTTCGGATGTGGGTAATATAATAAGGCTCCTGTTGCTGATCTATCAAATACCACAACGTTTGAAACTGTCGAAATAAATCCTCCTGGTTGACAAACTTCAACACGGCTCATTCGATTCGTTGCACTATTCCAACAACATACAACGAATCTGAGACTATGTTGAGGGGTTCAGAAGGCCATAACTGAAAAGCTAAGATAACTGCTTGTAATTCTATTTTTTGTACCGATGCATCTTTATATACAAACTTGTGTTTCCAATCTGTGTTCTCTTTCCAAACGACTATTCCCCTTTTGGTACGGCCTCCTCTGTCTGTAAAGACCGTTCGACCACATACCAGGATCTCTGATCATTTTGGCTTGGTTTCAAGTTCCCAATTGCTCAAAAACTGATATAATCTGTGTGGGGGAAAGTGCGCTTCTATTTTCCCTTCATAGCCTTGTAAAGCTATTCGTATTGACGTCGAATTCTTAATGGCCCAATTCATATAATCTGTCTGTATGGGTACTAACATTTTTTGTGGTTCCTTCCCGCTGCTCTCTATGATTCTCTCTCTTCCTTTCATGATTATCTGTCCTAAACTTTCTAGTCTAGTAGCAACTGTTTTCGTGGGTTGCGCAGATAAAAATATCCATTCTAATATTTTTAACTGGTCAGTTTCTGTTGGAATCCACTGCATAATAAGGCCATATGGTTGCGGTTTAGGGCTAATAACTGTTAAAATGATGTTGTGTTCCAAGACTCATCTGTCACTACGTGAATCAGCGATTTTTTGCACAATATAATTTAGAGCTGATATAATTTGTGCTTCTCTGTCTAGTTTCCGGGGTGCATTAAGATCAGTGTCTCCCCTTAGCAACCTTATTAAAGGCGCCGTGTCATCATCGTTAGTAATGCCACAAATGTTACGAATCCAGTTCAGATCCCCCACCAACTTTTGGACATCGTTCAGTGGTTTTATTTCTGTTCAAATTTGCAATTTTTGAGGGCGAATCTGCATTTTAGTAATCTCTCAGCCCAAGTATTTCCAGGGTCCAATTTATTGAACTTTGTCAGGTGCAATTCTAAGGCCTCTCTGCGCTAGGAGTTCTTCCAAATCTTTCAACAAGTTTGTTTTGTCAACTGTTTTCCCCGCACACCAAATATCATCCATATACTGGTAAATCATTAGCTATGGCCACTTCTTCCGAATTGGCAATAGTGCCCAGGCCATGTAGGTTTGGCACATTGTGGGCGAATTTTTCATACCTTGTGGTAAAACTGTCCATTGATACCTTTGCATCAGCTCAGTCTTATTACAGCTTGGATTCGAAAAGGCAAAGCGTTCTGCGTCTTGTGGGTCTAATGGAATGGTAAAAAACCAATCTTTTAGATCTATTATTATTAAATTCCAATCTCTAGGTAACATAATGGGAGATGGTAAACCTGGCTGCAGAGTTCCCATCTCTTTGATTACATCATTAATTTTTCTAAGATCGTGCAAGAACCTCCATTTTCCGCTTTTCTTTTGGATTACAAAAACAAGCGAGTTCCATGGACTTGTGGTAGGTACAGCTTATATGACCAGCTTGTAGTTGTTCCTGTACCAAACCCTTCACGATAGCGACCTTATCCTGAGTGAGCGGCCACTGATCTACCCAAACTGGATTATCAGTTTTCCACTTTCATTTGAGCAACGGTCGCTCTTCAATGGCCGCTGCTAAAAATTTCTTCTGTTCTTTTGACTATGTAGGGTAACATGCATCTGACTCAAAACGTCCCTACCCAACAAATTCAGTGGAATAGGAGCTACATAGGGACGCACCGTACACTGCCATCACTATCCTCACATTTCAGCATTAACAGGCTTTGCTTGGTGGTAGAAGTCCCACCTGCTCATTTTGGTTTTTACATTGGGTTCTGAAAAGACCCGGTTTGCCGCAGGAGAAACAGCGTTTCTCTGAGGTATGAATAAGGGGTGTTATGGCTGCGGCAAGAGCTTGGCCTTGCAAATTAGCAGCATATTTGTCAGGATTAAGGCGACTGCAAACTTCAACCATCTGTACTAAAGAAGCATCGCGTGGCAGGGCTTGCAATCCCAAAAATGTAATGTTGGTGTCGTTTGCTCAGGCGCTGTTTTCAAGGCATCATTCTGTTGTCTCGCTGGCAGACAGGGGCAGGGCGCTACACAATTCGGGCATC
>NW_010186013.1:0-2443 GCF_000695765.1 Mesitornis unicolor
GACACATCCCCCCGAGGTTTGGCTTTAGTCATGGTTACCTCAGGAGCCCCCGCTTCCTCCTGCTGTGGGGAACGACCCAGCTCTTCTCCAGAGTGTTATTTCTTCCAGCCAGGTTCTGTTCTGAAGTGCTGCCCTTTTTGTATTGTTTCCTAAGTAAATGTAGTCATGTTAAACCGCTGACAGAGCGAGGACTCCCTTGGGGCAGACAATACCTCGTTGATGGCAAGAAAATCCATAAGGATCTTGCAGGACAAAGGGAAAAGAGGTGGCAGGTGACAATTATCCTTAAAGCAATTATTTCTCAGTAGTTGGTAACAGCCCTAAACAGGGTCTCTGCCAGTCACGAACAGAACTGGGGCTGGAGGGACCTATTATTGTGTTCAGTGCTGGGCCCTCAGCTCAAGAAGGACAGGAACTGCTTGAAAGAGTCCAGCAGGGCCACAAAGATGAGATGCTGGAGGGAGTGGAGCATCTCGTGCTGAGGAGCGGCTGAGGGAGCTGGGGCTCGAGCTTGGAGCAGAGGAGCCTGAGGGGTGCCCTCATTCCTGGGGATCCATTGGGAAAGGGCAGTGTCAGGAGGAAGGAGCCAGGCTGTGCTGTGGGATGTCCAATGGCAGGCCAAGGGGCAATGGTCCCAAGCTGGAGCACAGGAGGTTCAAGCTGAAGCTGAGGCCAAAGTTTGTGAGTGTGAGGGTTCTGGAGCATGGCCCAGGCTGCCCAGAGAGGTTGTGGAGTGTCCTTGTGTGGAGACACCCAAAGCCCTGGCCGTGTTCCTGTGTGACTGCTCTGGTGATCCTGCTGTGGGGGGGTTGCACTGGGGGAGCTTTCCAGGTCCCTTCCAACCCCTGCCATGCTGGGATTCTGTGACCTGGCTTTGGGGAAGCTGACTGCCCCCAGGCCCTTGAATGCACAGCTCCTCCAGGCTGGATGTTTTCTGTAGGGGATTAAATTGGTTTCTCAGCACTTCTGTGTCCAAATAGGTAAGGAATAACTGACACCCGGGGGCTGAGATTGTGGGTTTTCCTTCCTTTGCAGAAAGAAAACTGCTCCTGGTAAAGATCAGTGCTTTGGTTGTGGGTTAATTAGCTACTTTGGGGACTTAGGGCAGAGCTGATGTCTTTGCAGGCTGGCTGGGGGCTGTCAGCAAATTCCCTATTAATGTGAATATTATGGTGTACAGAGCCCTTCTGCTGAGCCTCTCTGTTTGCTTTTCCCCCAGAGCTGCATTATAAAGCGTTACTGTGAGAAGAGGTTCGTTCCCAAATACCTGGCCACTATTGGTATCGACTACGGCGTCACAAAGTGAGTACCTTCATGGGGAGGAGCTGCAAATGCTGGGAGAGTGGGATGAGCTGCGTGGCTGCAGATTTCAGGTGTGGGTCTGCCAGAGCCTGGGTGAGGCATCTGCTGTGGGAGGCACTGGTCTGCACAGGGGCAGAGGGAAGAGGTGCCATGGGGCTGTCCCACCTCCCACTGCTCCTGAGTGACCACGCTGCCCTGAGCCAGCTGTGCTTGGCTCTGCCAAGGCTGCTTAATTTCCACAGAATAGTCTGCATTTCTGCTTTAATAATAAGATAATCTGCATAATCTGCCTTCCTCTGGTAGCTTAGCTCCCCATTGCCATGTTATGACCAGAGCTGGCAGTGTCCTCCTTGCCTGCTTGGCTCTTTTCTGGCCGTTAGACTCTGACTTTTCAAACTTCTGACTGATTTTGCTGTCCCAGATCACCCAGCTCTTTCCTTGTAGAGGCCTGGCAGAGATAAAGGGCTGTTCCTGCAAGAGCAGAGCCTGTGCAAAGGCTGCCTTAGAGCCTTCTCAAGCATTTCCCACTTCTCTTTCAGAGTACAGATCCGAGACCGAGAGATCAAGGTGAACATCTTCGACATGGCAGGGCACCCCTTCTTTTATGAGGTAAGGCAAACCCAGCTCTGGGCACCGCACCACATCTCAGAAGCGTTTGGCACTCATCAGCTTTCCTCAGATCTGCCCTAAATTGAGTTTGAGGGTGGCAAACTTGAAAATAGATTTATTAGAAGCTTCCTCCACTACAGTGCACCCCCTTTTTTTCCTGATGCAGACACCTAATGCAGGTCAGCACTGGAAATCCTCGCTGCCTCTGTCAGTGGTGCCTCCCTGCTGCTGGGGGCTGCCAAATTCAGGATTCTGACAGAGGTAAGGCTGCCACAGCCCCATACTCTTGAGATCCAACCAGTAGCGAGGCTGAGCGTGAACCCCAGTACACGCAGGCACACCTACAGAAAGATTTGTGGGTTGAAATAGAAATATATTTAATAAATTAATAATAATAAGCTAATATTAATAACAGTTATCATCTAAAATACACAGAGTTATGCTCAGCCAATGTTGTGGGGGAGCAGGCCTCAGGGTTAGGATGGTAAACAGGTCCCTATTGAATCCCAGAACCACAGACCGTTAGGGATTG
>NW_010186014.1:0-9207 GCF_000695765.1 Mesitornis unicolor
GAAGGACCAAAGCACAGCTGGAACTTAATCTGCCTGGTGCTGTTAAAGACAACAAAAAGGGTTTCTATAAATACATTGGCAACAAAAGGAGGACTAAGGAGAGTCTCCCCCCTCTAGTAGATGTGGGGGAAAGCATAGTGACCAGGGATGAGGAAAAGGCTGAGGTACTTAATGCCTTCTTTGCCTCAGTCTTTAGCAGGAAAACCAGCAGTGCTCTGGGTACCCAGTCCCCTGAGTGGGAAGACAGGGATGGGAAGCACAGTGAAGCCCCCATCATCCATTAAGAGGTGGTTAGCGACCTGCTTCACCACTTAGACACACACAAGTCTATGGGGGCAGATGGGATCCACCCCAGGGTCCTGAGGGAGCTGGCAGAAGAGCTCACCAAGCCACTTTCCATCATTTACCAGCAGTCCTGGCTGACTGGGGAGGTCCCAGTCGACTGGAGGCTTGTGAACGTGATGCCCATCTACAAGAAGGGCTGGAAGGAAGACCTGGGGAACTCCAGAGCTGTCAGTCTGACCTCGGTGCCAGGGAAGGGGATGAACAAATCATCCTGAGTGCATCACACGGCACATGCAGGACAACCAAGGGATCAGGCCCAGTCAGCATGGGTTCCCCTGGGCCCACTCCTCCAGCTTGTCCAGGTCCCTCTGGATGGATCCCTTCCCTCTGGCACATTGACCTCACTGCCCAGCTTGGTATCATCAGTGAACTTGCTGCGGGTGCACTCAACATCTAGGGGGAAAACAGCACCTTCCATAGTGTTACAAAATAGACACTAACAGCACCATCTCAGAAATCTGCACATTTAAACTGATTACCCATCAACTAAGTTTCCTACCTAAGAATAAAGAAGAAAAAAAAATAATTATATATTTCCAAAAGATTTTTAATAATGGGCTGCACAGAGACAAATATGAAAGTAAAATACACCAGAAAATTTGTCCATAAAAAGAATGCCGTGTGTCTGACGGAAACATAAAAAATAAACCCACATGACCTGTTTTGCAATCTGAAAATTAGCAGTGATGAAGAAATTGCTGCAATGTTAGCTGCATTTTAAATGAGTTTCCTGATTATATTTTCCATTATAAAAAGAGCTCATTGAAGATGACTTAAGAGAGAAAAATGTTCTTTAAAAGATTTGTAATTTTTTCCTTACAAAAGCCTGAAATCAAATAACCCACTATTCCTATCTTTCCTCATTCAGCAAAGTGTTCATAAGAAACCTATGCCACACAGACCACAGGCTAAGTACATTACAGGAACTGAGGTGTCAGAAGCACATGCAGCATCCTCCAAGACACTGAGAAGATAATTTAGTGCTCAATTCCTAATGTAAATGGTAATCAACCAAGATGATGGTACCTCGGGATCTACTAACACTGAAAAGTTCTGAATACTGACATGTTCTGTAACATAGACTTTCCACAGACAGGGAACATTGACAGGGATGGGCTGAAATTAAAGCAGTA
The DNA here is from genome assembly GCF_000695765.1 of Mesitornis unicolor. Classification (NCBI taxonomy): domain Eukaryota; kingdom Metazoa; phylum Chordata; class Aves; order Mesitornithiformes; family Mesitornithidae; genus Mesitornis; species Mesitornis unicolor. The sequence goes on from NW_010186014.1 coordinate 1,479, forward strand.
TAAAAAACCCACAGCTATTAAAGCCAAAACATTTAAAACAAAGGCAAACAAACGCTCTCCTTGTATGCAGTCTTGCATTTAGGAGTAAAGCCTCGGCCTTGCTGGAGGCAGGATTTTCTCCGAGGTATTAACGAACGCTTCTGCATATTAATTCTCTACTAGCAAGAACCAAACTATGGAAATCAAGAGTAGAGATACGCAAGCGTAACTCACAGCCGTTGGCATCTTCCCATCAACTTGACTGGGTGCCAGCGAGACAAATTCTGCTGTCAGTTACCACAGTGGAAGAGGAGGAAAAATTCTGCTAAATATTATTCTGAGCGTACAGCAGTGAATAGCCAGGAACGGAGCCCAAAATACTATTTCCACAAGAATGCCTCATTATGAAAAGGCTTTTTTTCTACTACATGAATGCTTCACTTCACTTCACTGAGGTATTTCTAGGTGCATTACACTGCACACAGACCTGAGCTTGATGACTTCCTGTGGAAAAAGAATTCAGAGTGAACTTCAATAGGAAGTTGATTAAATTCCCAATGTGCCTTTAATGCTATTTAAGAAAAACACACACATACACCGGCTAATTGCATGACCTCTGAGAGGAAGTGCATGCCTACAACGTTAGCACGGTCAAATAGGCCATGAAAAAGGACAAATGTCATGAAAATACACTTTTTAAATGTTAAGTATTATGAGCCTTCTTTCATACAACAAATAAACTTTATTAGGCTACCACACTGCAATCGACTACAACTGCTTCTCTTCTGAGCAATGGGCGGAACTAAACAAAGCGGCTGGCATAGCAGATTTGAACTCTGAAAAACCAAACCCTGAATTTTTCCTCCAAAGGTTTATTTTATTTTATTTTATTGTTGTAGCTTTCGGAAAGAAGCAAGCTTAGGATGCTGCCAGTTGCACAGTGCTCACAGAAAGCTCACTGGCACGATCCAGCGTCACCCTGGCTCTGTTTAAGAAGCCTCTGTTCTCCTGTAGTCGCTCCTGTGGACCAAGTTCTAGTGTGGCTGCCCTTACAGTGCAATCTCCACCCGTGGGTGTTTCCACCTTCACATGCCCAACATGGCAGCAAAGTGACAGAGGTAACATGTGGGATATGTCTTTGTGGAAGTGCACTTAGAGAAAAAATATCACCACAAAGCCATAAATTCCTATTTAAAATTAAAGAGAGATCCCTGTTAAATACTAAAGATTTAATATATACCTATGCAAAAACTATTCTCTGCCTATTTGTTTGACTTTCTATAAAATAATTATTCATAATTACATCAAAATCTATGTCCTGTCGTCCCTCTGATAAGGCTTGAGGACTTGTGTGAAGATCCAGAAGGACGTGTGTTCCCCTTACGTGCAGTATTGTATTTGAATTTTAAACAGCATGACACCTACCAGAGTTGGGAAAACACCTCTGCCAGCTGTCCCAGGCCTAAGAGATGCTCATTTATACCGATGCCAGCACCCCTCTGTGTCCTTCACAAAGACACAGAGCATGGACAGCACAGTCAAGGCTCTTGATCAGTACAGGGTAAATACCAGGAGTGCACTGCTCCAGCCAAGCTATGGAAATGCAGGATACATCCCCCTCCTGGTTAAATTACCCACAAAGCAGCACAGCTTTGGGTTCTGTGGTGCCCAGGAGGCAGTGGCTGTACAGAGAAAACGTCCTTCAGCCACAGCCATCTCCCTCCTACCCTCATGTTCCCTTCCACAGCAGCACAGAAGTTAAAAAGCTGGATCCCCCGAGCTGGGGCATAGCCAAAACATCAGCGTACTCGTTTTGGTGCCCCAAGTAGCCTGCCACTCTGGGCAACTGCTGCCTTTGATAGCTCTGACTGCAGCAATCCCGTGAGCCCTTTGAATCAGAAAGGGACCCCTTATTCTTCACTGCAGAAACGCTGGCTCTTAAAAAGCAGCTGCCTAAACGGAGAGCCTCCTTCACTGCCAACAAGCAGGTGAACCTCATGCCATAACAAAGACATTTTGTCTACGCCAGAGTAGCATTTTAAAATATGTGGAAACAATATTCTTACAATTGCCTTTATCATTTATGACAGGAAGATTTTTAATATGTGGGGAAATTTCCATTCGGAGAAATCAATAGTCTTAAATAATAACTAAGATATCAGGTCTTTCAATCACAATGCAAAATAACCTACCATTAACTTTACAGATGAGAAACAAGTTAAAAGGCTTCTAGCAAATTACCAGTGAATCACCAGAATTTGCTTCAGGCAGAGATATTATTCCTAAATTGTTGCCAACGATATATAGCTTTTGCATTTTTTAGTACTAGTTTGCACTGGTTTCTCATACTCTTCTTCTAATGGATCATTACAGGAGCCACATAATTAGTACTGCTGCCAATAACTCTCTCAAGGTAAGGCTGTTTAGGTAGACCAAGAAGAATGCACAGCAAGAGCCTTCGAAAAGAATTCCAAATTAAAGCATTATTATGAAAAAATAGGAACCACTTAACAGAACAGAATGCTACGTCCTGAGGTATCTGCTTTTAAAACCAAGGCCATCACAAGTAAAATACTAAGTTAATAACAGAGTGTTAAGGGCTGCCTTTCTGCCATTTAAAAAATCTATTCACTTTGTTGTATTTCATAAAAACCACATGGGGTCAAGCTGTACTTGGAAGTATCGCAAAGAGTGACACAGGTATGCAGGAGAACGTATATATCTGTATATAGCCAGTATAAAGGCTAGTAATAACAATATGTATGGATCTATACAAATTATTTAAACAAAACCTAATAACAGTATTGGTATTGCTCAAAAAGGTAATCAATCTTTAATAAGTTATTTCTTTCACATTTTTCTTTGACTACACTTTTTTCCTTCTAACAAACCTTCTAAATCTATCATATCAACTTATTCAATGTTAACGAATTTACATATGATTTAAATTATTATACAAACATTCAAAGGCATCAGTATTAATTTATCTATGGGTGTGCAGCTGAAAATAATAATCACTTGGATTTTTTATCTATCTTGACTCCGTTTGCTGACAATACAATATGCAAAAGATGCATTTCTGTTCAACTATTCCTTAAAATCCAAGAACAGTTCCCCACTAAGAAATTCCATTTAGTCTGCATTTAACTACAGAAAATAGTGTTGCATCCATTTTTATATCTTAGGCTATAAAAATAAAGAGATAGATGAATCAATACTCCACTCAAGGAATACATAAATCTGAGTACAACCAAATATTGGAAGCCTATATTTATAAATTACTTACTTTCATAGTGGGCTATAAATTATAAGGTGTAAATAGCTCTAATGGAGGGTTCAGAAGAACTTTGTGAGGAAAATTTAAAAAGGGAAACCAGAAAACAAAAATAACATCTAAACAACCCAGCTTATTGCTGTAGTTAACAGACTCCTTCCTCTTCAGGAAGAATTGTGATCATGATCCATTTAGTAATAAAAGCTTAAAATGTATGAAACTTCAGCTCAGGTAGGAAGTGATGAAGACTGTTCGAGTTTTACTATGTGCTGTTCTGCCATAAATAACTTTAAACTTTGCCCATTGGTTTGTATTTGTGTTTTTTTTCTCTTAACTACTGGATTTTGATCTAATTATTTCAAACTGTCTCAGACAAAACTAATGGGAACAGCCCCAGCCTCGTATTGCAAGCATCTGACTGGCTGGAGTTCACTGAATGCTCAAGGAATCAGCTGCTGAGGTTATTTTCATCTGAACTGCAGGTATGTCAAATGCAGCCTCTGGATACCATCAGCAAAACTGCAATGATGCTGGGCAAAAAAAATCAGAGAATCACAGAACGGTTTAGGTTGGAAGGGACCTTAAAGCTCATCCAGTCCAACGCCCAACACCTCCACCAGCCCAGGTTGCCCAAAGCCCCATCCAACCTGGCCTTGAGCACTGTCAGAGAGGGGGCATCCACAGCTTCCCTGGGGAACCTGTGCAGTGTCTCACCACCCTCACAGTGAAGAATTTCCTCCTAATATCCAGTCTAAATCTCCCCTCTTCCAGTTTAAAACCATTCCCCCTCGTTCTGTCACTACCTGCCCTTGTAAAAAGTCCCTCCCCAGCTTTCCTGTAGGAAATATCTGCATGTAGTCTGCAGCTTGGACTCCATTTCTAGCTCAGGCATGTCTTCCCCTTGTGGCTACTCTGGAGACGATTACCTGAGGTTAAGAATTCAATATATTGATGGAGGGACTATTTATAAAGGTTCCACACAGAGGAAGATGTGTTGCTAAAAGCAGTGCGAACTGGCTGCCATAATCTCAAGCATCTTTTGACTTGATTTATGAAACCTTGCAAATGAGTTATACTCTTGGCACAGCTTTTCTCCAGCTACACCCATCCTAGAAATCGCCCATCCGCAGTTATGTGCGGAAACAACGTGAAGTGACAGTGTTAAATCTTCCTCTTTCGTGCACATTCCCTCTACCCTGGTCACACGAACTCCTGCTGCCCAGCACCTATTATTTCCTTCTTTACCACCTCAACGCTTGACAGTAAGAGGGACCTTCTTCCACATGCTCTGCTCACTGGTGACGAGGCTTACCAAAGGTTAGAGAAGAACAGGAGGGAAGGAGGAGGAGAAGAGATGCACAATAAAGCATAAGGAAATCATAAACGCTGACTAGCTTTTCGTGACAAAGTACTGCAGACCAGAAAGTTGAACAATTGGCCTTTGAATTTAGGAGGAAAAGAAGTCTTAGCAACACAGGGGTCCAAGTGCTAACCTTGACAGAAATATCTACCTTAGTCATTAAGGTACACCAACAAGCTGATCGACTTACTGCAGGCATTTTAAGTTGATCACAGCCAGAGAAGGAAATCTGGCAGTGAAAACTGTGGAAAGCTAAAATGTGCAAACAGAACTGTGACACCAATGCCATACCCAGCACTGCAGTCACTTTGTAAGGCCTGCACCTGAAGAGCAGGCTGGGCAGCCAAATAATAGGGACATATGTGAAGACTGTGTAAATCCAGGGAAAAAAAAAGTTAGGGAGCAGTTAAAACAGGAAGAGGAAAAAAAGACCTTTTTTTGTCCTGTTCAGTATTCAGAAAACAACACAAGGCCAAACAAATAAACGGTTTTGCCAGTCTCTGGGAAAAAAAGTTAAAAGGGAAAGCAGCTCAAACTCAACTCGCTCTTCCAGATTACTCAGAAAGTGCAACTTTTAACCCTGACAACCCCTTACTCCATTTACAGCCCCTGAGCCAAGGTAACCATCCATTCCTGGGAGGGGCAGGAAAACTCAGAGCAGTGAGAGCGTGGTTGTCCCCTCCACAATGACACTGACAGCCGGTTCAACGAAGTTTATAAAACACTTCGGCTACTTTAAAGAGAAAGTACCATATTCTGGGTCCTTACCTAATCTCTGGCAGTATGATATGGACACTCGATAGCAAGCTCAGCTTTTACCGAAGCATCACTGTTTTCTGCCTTCACTACCAGCTCTTCAACTGGTGCCAGTTAACCCATGACTGGCTAAATCCACTGATACCCTTTGCATGATCTGCAAGAACATTTTAAAAACAGTTTTGTAATTCCAGCTGTTTTCTTTTTCTATTTCACTTTTTGGACTTGACTCCTTTTTCCATATGAAATAAGTATCAGGAAGTTTGGTGAAGCACCTCTTATATAGCACTTTTTCATCACTGTATGAAAACACTGTCAAAAAAACCAACATTAAAGCTTCCACATAAGTGCACTGCATTTCATCATAGCAGTATATAAGCAGTACTATCTTACTTTTAAATGTATTTTTACTTAATTAACAGAAAATGTCAATATGACACAGACCCCTTCTTTCTACTGCCAAATGAAAAAGAGCTCAGAAAAATGTCATGACAGTGACTAAGATCAGGTTCTTGGTAGGTGTTTTACACCACTGTTCTTTTTTAATTATTCTTATTTTAAAACTTACCACTTGCTTGCTTATATCATGCTAAAGAAGGAACAGGCAGAGAAAAAAATATTTCATCCAGTGTGATTAAATTCTCAGATTTGGATAAAGTTATAACTTGTTTAAAATGCAGTAACTGCAGCTTTTTAGACAAATATTCAGCTGTGTCTTCAGCAAATGGCCTCCAAGCTGGATCTGATTTCTAGAGGACCCAGAACTATTACAACACTTCCACATTGCATGTGGAAGGGAGACATTCACTCTGTAAAGGCTCAGAAGAACATGCATAAGCTTTAATGATCAAACGACAGATAATGGAAATGCCTTTTCTAAATTCATCCAGAGATGATGTTCAGAAGAGTATCAAAACACCAGTAAGAATCATCTTCCTCTGTGCAGGATCAAAATTACTTTTACCAAGTAGCACAGCAGATCTACCAGGCGAAGCACAGAGGGCCCGACAGGCTGCCAGTGTTTGTTCTTAACTTAGCCTGCCAGCATCCACTGATGAACTTGACTTGAACTTTAAGCAGCAGTGTTCAAAAGCTTAGAAAGGAAAGGCAACCAGAAACAACCCACCATGCAGATTAACAACGGTAATGTTTTAAAACGTAAGATTTCACCCTGAGGGAACCTGCTTGAGTCGTTTAGACTGGCTGCACTGAGCAGGAATTGCTAACGAAACACCTCTGTCCTCATACAGCAGGGATATAAGGTATACCTAAATTAAATATATGCAAATTTAGTTGACATGGTTAGATTAGCAACAGATATATTAGATGAATATAACAGTGACAGGTCACAGGATAAGATCCAGGTACGCACCCTTGAACATCAGTCATCCAATGTATTTTTTTGTTACAAGTAACGTATTTAATACATTACAGCTGCCTGAGTTTCAAAAACGTAGAACTTCTACTTGCAAAAGCTGTATTAGGTGGAAGGAATCTCGTGGTTACACACCACAAGCATAAAGGGAGGAAAGCTGGCCTCACTAAAATGAGAATCTTTTTTCATTGGCTTCAGTGAGGTAAGAGTGACTTCCCACCTATGAAGGAACCAAGCAAAGAACCATTTCAAACGAGATTACAAACTGCCTTTTACTAGCAACATTTGAAGCCACAACGATGCTTGAACATGGTGAACTTCCAGTACTACATGCCTAAAGTGTTGAGAATCTGTCATGAGTTCTTTTCTGCATTGGGTTGATAAAGGAGGGCTCCTAAAATGAGGATCTTTTTCATTGGCTTCAGTGAGGTAGAGTGACTTCCTACCTATGAAGGAACCAAGCAAAGAACCATTTCAAACGAGATTACAAACTGCCTTTTACTAGCAACATTTGAAGTCACAGCGATGCTTGAACATGGTGAACTTCCAGTACTACATGCCTAAAGTGTTGAGAATCTGTCATGAGTTCTTTTCTGCATTGGGTTGATAAAGGAGGGCTCCTAGCAGAATTCTGCACGTAAAGTTTCCTTTATTTGAATACATTTATTAGACATACATTTATCAATATATTTTAAGCAAAGGCAACTCAAAAAACTGATACTGTGATACGAATAAAAATTCCTTATTTATAGAAGAATTTTATAGAATCTTCTTATTTCATCCATGTTATCTAATTACCTGGCTTAATTTCATTCATATTTGATATAATACTTTACACTATTCCTCAATATCATCAATAACCTTTTTTCTGTTTTCTGCTTCAGAATCATAAAAGGAAGGCTATCAATGAAACGTTACATTTGATTTCTAAGATAGGCTGGTTGTATTAGGTTGTATTATTAAATATAACAAGGGAAAGTGCAGA
>NW_010186015.1:0-3756 GCF_000695765.1 Mesitornis unicolor
GAGAGGGAGTCGCCTCACCGCAAGACTCGCACACTCACAAAAATTCACGAAGGGTTTTTATTCTACTGGGGTATACATATTCATTATTATTTTCTAGAAAAGGCAGGCTTATGCAAATTATTTTCAGAGAATTAGTTTACATATTCATTATTTTGTAGAAAAAGGCGGGCTTATGCAAATGATTTCAAATAATTACTTTGCATATTCATTATCTTATATGTGCATCTTCTTGTTGACTTTTCTGCTTGTGGTCTAGCCCTTATCTGTCAAGTCTCAGCTCCTGTTCAGAAATGCTGCTAAGCATATCTATCCAACACGAGTCATGATTTCTATTTCTTACAATGATATTCTATAGCTACAGAAAAGGTTCTTCCCTTCTCCTCCCCCTTATTATTCTCAAATTTATTTAGGATTAACCTTATTTGTTCATCTGAGTTAGGGTTTGATTGGATTTTTCATAATACCATTATCTTGTTGGAGGTCCCTTGGTCTGCTTGCTTTGGGTCCATTGGCATACTCACGGCCTACATTCCTTGAACTAGAGAAATTATTAATCGAATGAAACATGGAATCATACATGGTAAAAAGAGCAATCCGGTTATTGCACACAATAAAAAGAACCCCACCTTTTTCCACCATGACTTTCCCAGTATTGTGTCCCACCAATTACTATTTAACATTGATTCCCATTTTTGTACAGGCACATGAGCTATTTTATGGGTATCTTTGGCCAATTCGGTCACCACTTGTCCATTGTCATCAATCTGTAAGCAACAGTCAGAGGAGTTGAACTTTCCACAAACCCGTCCCTCCTCGGCCAGCAAATAATCAAGGGCCAGTCTGTTTTGGTAGACTGTGGCTCTGGTTTGAGATTGTTGTTTCGTTATTAGCTCAAGAGGCTTTGCTGGTGATTATTTCAACGACAGCTTGTATCCGGATTATTCTATTCAACATATAGATCGGGCTGCGGTAACCCCAGCTCCCATCTTGGGCCCAAGTAGCTGGTCCATAAGTTTGAATAATTCTTTCTGGTGGCCATTCATCTTCTCCCCAAGTCTGGGTCCCCCCAGTTGAGTCCCTCTGGCCCCTTCTTACATTGCCAAAATCTTCATATACAGGTACACCCAGTTTGGTCCCCTGTTTTAATGGTATCAGGAAGAATCCTGGCTGGATTATTCCTATTGTACAGCTTCCTTTCCAGTTTTTAGGTAGCTCTGTATACGCTCTTTTTCCGCATATCCAAAACATGCCATCTGGGGCCTTCCAATTTATGGATGTGCTATTTGCTCGATCCCAATACCTTTTAAAATTCTTTATCCCTTTAAAAGGGTTGGGATTTTGGATATCATTGCACCAAAAGAGATTTGTATCGGTATTGAGGGTACAATTATTCTGATCATGTAGTGACCAATATCCCGGAGGCGGCTGGGGCCACCATGATTCATTACAGTCATTTACAATTTTTGTCCGTTTGCAGTAAGTTTCTCCCACCCTTGCTTTATATTCTCTTCCTCTTTGTTGTATGCATTCTTCCCCGATCACTTCTGAACTCAAAATTCGTCCTTCTGGCCTATGTTCTCTAGAAACCTGGGTATTATTTCACTTCAGTATAGCCAGAGCATTTAAGCTGTTTCCTTTCCATGGCCACTCCTCAGTCATTAAGGCTCCCCCACAAACCCAGCAATTATTTACATTTAATATCTGACTTATTCTTTCCATCAAATCAACAAATAGGTTCTTTTCCCAACCCAGGGAGTTGGAAGTCATCTTTCAGTTTTCTTTTAAATCCTGTATACAGATTGCTAAAAGTTGGGAACGATTTAGGGCGCATTAGACTCTTTACCCGGGTTTTAACTATTTCCTCTTCTTTTAGATCTTGGGCACCCCCACCATCAGAAATGTCCCAGTGTCCCACCTTTGAAAAACAAATCCATTCTTCCCCTCTCGGGCACATTAGTCCCATTCTAATTCCCTCTTTTCCAAGGTTCCTCTTTTATCTATAGCTCACCTGCTATCTACCTCACCAACTTTGCACGATTGCAGAGAGGCCTTATCACAACAATGTTTGTTTATGTGGGTATGATAAGACAGGGCTGATGTTTATCTTTCTCCGTAACAGACTGTCGTTATGCATTTGTGGCAGTTATTGCCTGAGCCAAGTTGGATTACTATTGTTATTAGCAGAAGGGGTCCGGCATAACATATGCCCCACACCTCATGCCCAATGGGAGTGCCGCCTGTGGCCAGTTTTCCGTGATGAGTACAGAGGTTAACCCGGTCTTGCCCCCTTACGGCTTAATATTTTCTCTGAGTCCTTTTCTACACGAACTTCTTTGCGCAATATAGCAAAGTCTTGTACCAGTCCTTATCCAATATCTCCGAATTTTCTGGAATTAATAATTCCCATCCGCAAAATAGCTGCTTAATTTGTGTGTGTTCCAATTGATCTCTAATTAGGTCATAATCCCTAGGATGATCACTGCGACATTTTCTACAATGGGGGTGTCGATTATATGATACACAGGACCATTTGAGATCGTGGTTTACACATTTACATGTAACCCAGCATATATGTCCTGTTCCAGGATGTTTAATACAAGGGATTTGGTATGGCAATAGGGATGGCGGCGGGGGGGGGGGCTGTTCCCTTTTTCCAGATTGCAAGCCAAGGCAAAAATTCTGGTTGAGGGTATAGTTCTATATAGTCCAGCTCCCCCAGTTTGACGGGGAAGTCCTTCCTCTTTCCAGGGAGCGTACCTGGCTCTTTTAGGAGTTGAAACCAGGAGTATAAACTAGGTTTAACTCCTGTTTGATCTGACACAGTATACCAGCTGCTAGGATTCCTCTGCTCTGGACCCAGTTCCTCCCACCTCTTGAGGTTTCTTCCAGCAGCAAGAACTTGGTTCATATGGGTTGCTTACTTAGCTTGAGCATTAAATCTCTGGGGGCTAAGGATACAATCCATTCTCTCAGTGGGTCTACAGGACCTTTCACTCAGGTCGCATGGGTCCACCGTATTTCGGCCGTGCGTATCGCTGCTTCGGTGATTAATAAGACCTGAAAAGGACCTTCCCATTGAGGAGTTGTTTCTTTCCAGGTTTTTATTAGCACCCAATCCCCTGGGCTTAGCTGATATATTTTAAAATTGAGAGGAGTAGACTGAGCTATCAGGCCTTGCTCTCTCATAGTTTGTAATCTTTTTGCAATGGTTCAGATATACATTCCAACACTTTTGTCTGCTCCCCCATAATTATCACTACTATGAGTAGCAGCTAAATAGGGCATCCCAAATAGCATTTCATAAGAGGACAACGCTGTGTCCATTTGGGGTTCAGTTCTTATTCTCAGTAATGCCAATGAATAATTTTAATATAATATAACAATAAACATTTGACCCAAGACAATTGCGTTTCTATCATTAATTTGGTTAGGGTTTGTTTTATTGTTTGGTTCATCCTTTCAACTTGTCCTGAGCTCTGGGGATGCCACGGTGTATGGAAATAAGAGGACAACGCTGTGTCCATTTGGGGTTCAGTTCTTATTCTCAGTAATGCCAATGAATAATTTTAATATAATATAACAATAAACATTTGACCCAAGACAATTGCGTTTCTATCATTAATTTGGTTAGGGTTTGTTTTATTGTTTGGTTCATCCTTTCAACTTGTCCTGAGCTCTGGGGATGCCACGGTGTATGGAACTCCCACTTTATCCCTAGACTTGCCGTTATTGCTTGGATTATGCGTGAAGTAAAGC
>NW_010186015.1:3976-4372 GCF_000695765.1 Mesitornis unicolor
CCTGCAGGAGGTGTATGTCGTATCACCTTTTTATTTACCTTTTGACAGGTAAGGCATTGGGCCGTTACTTTTTTGGCTATTTCAAACATCCCTATACATCCATAACTTGTAAAAATTGATCACATAAAGCCCGTGTTCCCCAGTGAGTGGTCCTATGAAGTCTGCACAGAACCTCTTGGGCTAGCGGCTTTGACAACATTTGTCTTCCATCCAATAATTTCCACTTCCTCTGTTCATCTTTTGTTCCTCCTATTTTTACTATTTCTTGTTCTTCTTTATCTGCAAATTTTGGTATTTCCTCTGGCTCTATTTTTTCCATAACTACCATTACCCTTTCTTCCCCATGTTCTGCCGCCTCTTTAGCTATCCGATCGGCTAAATTGTTGGCTCTTATCC
>NW_010186015.1:5753-11397 GCF_000695765.1 Mesitornis unicolor
CTCTCAAATTCCAATAAAATCTCCTCTAAAGCCTGCCCAAACAGGTTCGGGGATCCTGTAAATCCTTGGGGAAGGACTGTCCATCTTAATTGCTGTCTCTTTCTGGTCTCGGGATCCTCCCATTCGAAAGCAAAGAAGTCTCGACTTTCCTCCGCCAAGGGACAAGCCCAAAAGGCATCTTTTAGATCTATTGCACTGTACCAAATATGAGATGGAGGGATATGGTTTAATAGAGTATATGGGTTGGATACTACGGGAAATCTTGTTATAGTTCACTTATTTACTTCCCAAAGATCTTGCACCAATCGAAAAGTGCCATCAGATTTCTTAATGGGCAAGATGGGGAGACATACAAGGTTCTAGGGTGCCGACCTTAATTAGTTTATCTATTATAGGTTTTAATCCTTGTCTCCCCTCTCTTGAGATTGGATACTGTCTAATTCGTATGGGATATTCTGGGCGGTTTATATTTACTTTTATGGGTTTTATTTCTAACCTTCCTTTCTCATTTTCAGTTGCCCATACTTCAGGGTTTATTAACTCCTCGTCCTCTGCCTGTAGGGTCATTAATTTCACCTGCATCCTCCCTTCCTCCAGGAGTACCCCAATTCCTAATTGTATTTGAAAATCTCTTCCTAAAAGATTATATCCTGCTTTGGGAACTAATAACATATCCACTATCACCATTATTATTAGGGTGCGATAGTCCGCTATGTGTTGTCTGTCAGCCACAACAATGTGGTTCCAATTAGGGGCTACCATGGGCATCTTTTGATCTCCAGGAGGGCCTTGTTGATTCTCTTTCCCATACCCTCATTCCAGCGGCTCTAATAATTTGTCTTTCCTCCACTGAAAACAAGATGCCCATAATTGATTGCATTTCTTCCCATGTATACACATTAGGTCCCAGAAATTGGTCTAACTGTTCTGCCACCCCCAGAGGGTCTTCCAATAGGGTTTTAATCTCCTTTCTGAAATTCCGTACCTCAGTTGAACTTAAAGGGGCATTTACGAACCCGATTCCCCCTTGGGCCCCTCCAAGGGGAACCTCTCGCAACGGGTATAATGAGGTACCAGTATCTTCAGTGTGAACTTCCAGCTGTTCCTGTTCTGTTATCTCCTCTTCAGGCTGCATTTCCGCCCCTCCCATTACCAACACGTTCGCATTATCTTCTCGCAGAAGGGGGGGAAGGGGCTGAGCTGACTGTCTGGTTCTCCTGGAACAGGTGGTATTTAACAGAGCAGGTGCAGCCAGGGTCGGGTTGTAAGAAGGGGGTAAATGGTCTAGGGCGTCCCACTCGGGTTCCCCAGATTCGGGTTTCTGGTGTTCCTTCACTTTAAAAATGTTGGTCTTTGTTGGCCAAAGCTCTCCCTTCCAACAGGTAGCATAATCACTTTCTTCCTGGTTGAATGTCTTTTTACTGTTCACATATACGTTGAGAACCTGACAAATCCACCCCTCAAATGATCCATATTGAGGCCAATATAGATCATCAGGCCTTATTTTCTCCTTAGTCCATTCCATCATACAGTACTGTATCATTTTTGCTTTATCTTTGTTCCTGGTACCAGTTTTATCTTCCTAACTTGCCAACTTCAACCCCACCCCAATGGACTGTCCGGGGGTATCTTAGAAGGCATCTGTTTGCTCCCCTTTTCCCTAGAACCCGTTCTCTTAGTAGAACCCTGTCCCATTATCCCTGAGGTCCCTTCTTCCTATCTCCCGACCAACCCTACAGTGAGGTCCGATCACTCTTATCACAACTCTCACTTCGTCCCTTCGCCGGCCGATCTCCTCGCGGAGGGAAGGAACTGCAGCAAGAAGGACTCCACTCTCACTTCGTTACTTCAGACTGTCTGAGTTACATCTCACACACACACCATGCACCGACCTCTATTACTGCCCCACCGAGTAATACTTACAGTCCCTTCTTCTTACTCAGGTCTTCTTGCACAAGAATTATGGGCCAAGCTGCAGCATCCGGGGAGCTCCAAACTTGCCTTTGCCTTACAATTGTTGTATTGTATCACCCGCACTCCATTGTTGTCCCAGGATCCGAATCGGGCCGCCAAAATCTGCGGGGCGCCTCGCGTAGTTTAGATATTCTGGAACCCACCGCAGTGGGGTGATCACGTCGGGGTCACCAATTTTGTGAGAAATGAGACTCACTTCATAATGTCAATCATAATTTTGGTTTATTGTAAAGCAAAGGCAAAACAGCACTGGGTGCGAGGGGGAGTCGCCTCACCGCAAGACTCGCACACCCACAAAAATTCGCGAAGGATTTTTATTCTACTGGGGTATACATATTCATTATTATTTTCTAGAAAAGGCAGGCTTATGCAAATGATTTCACAAAATTAGTTTATATATTCATTATCTTATATGTGCATATTCTCACTGACTTTTCTGCTTGTGGTCTAGCCCTTATCTGTCAAGTCTCAGCTCCTGTTCAGAAATGCTGCTAAGCATATCTATCCAACACGAGTCATGATTTCTATTTCTTACAATGATATTCTATAGCTACAGAAAAGGAAGAAGAGTGTAAAATGGACTGTGAGTTTATTGAATTTTCTTGGACTAAAGTGGTTATCAACTCTGGTTACAGAAAAGCCCAGATTTTGAAGATACTTGGAATCTGTATTTTCCAAGGGACAGAGACAGCTCAGAAATGACCAGAAGAAGCTATTCGCAGGACTCCAGAATCAACCATGGTAAAGAACTTCAAACCTTTTTGGAATAACATGTTGGTGACGAGGTATTGAAAAATAGCCAGACACGTTTTACATGGACTGATGAAGCTAGGGAGGCACTAAAGGAGCTGAAAAGAGAGCTAATGAGGACTCCAGCTTTGGGCCTGTCTGAATTCTAGCCCAGAAAGTGGGTCCCTTTAAGTAAGCAGGACAAAAATGATTGTGCATACCTCCCATGCTGTAACCTCTTGTTTTTGAACAAAAAGCAGGACATTGGCTTTCACCATCAAGGTTCCTTAAGTATCAAGCAGTCCTGATGAGCAAGCTGAGGTTGAAATCATCACATCTGCCATTACTAACCCCGCTTCTTTTCTAAGTGATGAGCAGGGAATGGAAACTGTTGTGCATGACTGCATAGCAGACCTGACCTGAAGCAGAAGCCGCTGGAGGAAGCTGAACACACCTGGTACACCGACAGAGAAATTCTGTAAAGAATGGAGTTTGGATGGTGGGGTATGCCATGACCACCACAGATTGGGCGGTGGAAGCAAAGTTACTCCCTAAGGGTATATCTGCACAACGAGCTGAAATAATTGCTCTAGTGTGAGCATTAGGGCTAAAGGACTAAGAGTAAATATCTGGACAGATTCAAAATATGCCTTTGGTGTAGTTCATGCCCATGGAGCTGTCTGGAAGGAATGGGGACTTTTGACGGCCCAAGAAAAACATTAAATATGCTGACAAGATCCTAAGACTTTTGGAAGAGGTATGCATTGTAAATGACATCCAAAGGGTAACACTGCTTAGTTAGCAGAGAACAAATTGGCAGACCATGAGACAAAATGCAGCGGAGCAAGGTGAAGTATTAAGTTTGATTCCTGAAAAGGCTTTGCCACTACCAGATGCAGTTGATTACGATGAAAAGGATCTTAGGGTAATTAAAAAATTAGAAGCAGAGGTTGAATCAACAGGTTGGGCAAATTAGAAGATAATAGAATAATAGTTCCCTTTAGAATATTATAGAAATTGGTAAAAACAAAGCAGAGACTCATTGGGGAACTGGAGCTGTGTACAATTCTCTTACAAGACAAATAGTGGCCAGGAATTTGTTACAAACTGTGAAAACCATGGTCAATAGATATGAAACATGCTTAAAGAATAATTGAAAGGTAGAAAATGAGGTAAAATTTGGAAGTATTGACAAAGGGGAAGTTCCAGGTCAAAATTGGCAGCAGAACTCCCTAGAAAAAGGGAGTGCAGGTATCTATTGCTACTAACTGATACCTTTCTCAAGTGGCCCAAAACTTTCCATTGTACAATCAATAAGGCCTGAGAAGTCACGAAATTTTATTAAAAAAAAATTAAAAAATTAAAAATAAATCTCCTCAGATAGAGGTCCCCACTTTATCACAAAAATAGTGAAAAGAGTAGGAAAATATTTGGGATTGCAATGGGATTTGCATACACCATATAGACCAACAAAGCTAGGGAATTAAAGGTAGAACGAATAAATCAGACCCTCAAGTTAGGCTCCCTGCGTGGCAGAGCAAATTTCCCATTGAAAATTTAAATCAGGAAACAAAATACAGCTAAGTAAACCAAAAATAACTTGTCCAGGCAACTGCTTAAACTGTGGATAGATAAGTGATATTTTGGAAAACTATTATGTATTGTACAAACACATGATGGATGATAAATATGGATGTATGCTAATGAAAATATGGATACTAATGTGGGCAATAGAGAAAAGTTTGGAAATCCTCTGAGAACCCAATGTCCATGTTAGCCTTATGAGGGAATTGTCAAAGGCAGATAATTTAAGTTAATTTTCCTAAGCATTTGGGAGAAAAGAGCCCTTTAATTGGCATTCCCATACCTTCAAATATATTCGAGACCCGTTTATGGAAAATATCTCATTTGATGTAACATCTGATATAAGACTTAAAAACTGGGAAATTAGTAAAGACTATCAATTTTGGAGAAACATATAGTAGAAAAACGGAATGGAACCCAAATATTGAAAAAGAAAGATTGGCCAGTACCGAAAAGAAGAGGATGGTATTGGCTATGTGGGAATAAAGCTCGAAAAATAATGCCTATTAATCAGGCAGAGACCTGTACTCTGGGGGCTTTAATCTCCAGTGTCATAGTGACTAAAACTATAACTGAAAATTCTTGGTTAAGAACATATCTGAAAAGAACTAAAAGAGTATGCTATGGTCTAAGGGTTACCAGCCTGAAAGGGAAGGACAGGTGGTGTCTGTAGGACCCTGGGCAGTCCGATATCAGTACTGTTCCCTCCCCCTTCCGGCCACAGTCCATAAAAAACCAAGGAGGCCTGAGGTTTTCGCAGGCTTTTCCTGGCTTCCAGGGCTGCTTCCTGTCGCATCTCGGGGTGGCTGGGGCTACCTCCACGTGCTCAGCAGCATCCACCACCACCCACTCCCCGGCACCACTGCGGTCCCTGGTGACGAGTCACAGCGGTCACAGCGGCCATGAGGCACTGCTCGGACACTTCCACTCGGGACTGCTGGGATCGGGTTTTGTATATAGTTAAATATCCTTTGTCCCTTATTAATTCCCTTTACCTTTCCCCAGTTATTTTTTTCTCATTAAACTTGTTGCAATCTTAACTTCCAACCTTGTGCGAAGCATCTTTTTCTCTATTCCCTTTTTTTTTTTTCAATCCTCTCCCTGGGAGGGTTGGGGACAATAGAGAGAAAATCCTGCTTTCTCTGACCCTTAAACGGAGACAGGATAATTGGCACCCAATGTGGGGCATGAGTTTGGAAATTAATTTTTATTATTATTTTCCCCAACGAGACAACTTGGAAGTTAATAGTACAATGTCTCTCGTAACTGTGCTTCTGCGAGGCCTGTTAGAGAATGCTTTTGTGACCTCTGTTAATTTTGTTCTATATGTCTGTCATGCTGACATGCCCTGTCTCCA
>NW_010186016.1:0-1177 GCF_000695765.1 Mesitornis unicolor
TGCATAAAGAGTGAATTAAGCCAGTGTGAATGCAGTCCCACCACAGAGCCATTCAGGATGCAAGCAAATGCTTGTGAGCTCTGTCATGTTCAGCCAGCTCTACTTTGCATTCTAGTAAGTTATTTCAAGTTCTGTGATAACACAGGGAAAGCTGGATAGTCTGCTTTTTGGAGCAGGGGTTTTCATTTTATTCATGTTCCTAACATGCAGGAGTTCGCGGCCTTACCAAAGTGACCACAGTGCAAAGTAATTGCTAGCAAAAAGAGTTAAGAGCTAATAAATAAATACATGACTTTTATTATTAAATTCATTGTCTCTAATAGAGAAGTACTTCAAGTTAGAAAG
Organism: Mesitornis unicolor; assembly: GCF_000695765.1. NCBI lineage: Eukaryota > Metazoa > Chordata > Aves > Mesitornithiformes > Mesitornithidae > Mesitornis > Mesitornis unicolor. The sequence continues at coordinate 346 of NW_010186016.1, forward strand.
TAGTTTTCCTCATCTATTTGTTATATATAGCTTTCTAGGTCTACTCATTGAATATTTTTGACCTATAGCATACTTTTCGATTTAATTTTGTTTCTTGTCTGGTCATTCCACAGTGGAGAAGTATTTAATCAAGCTGGGTTGTTTTTTTTCTCCTGAAGTTTCATGATAACAAATTTTTTTAATTATTATTTTTTTACTGGTAGCCCTGTCCTTACGATATTTTAGTAATTTTATAATGTCTCTTGCTTTCTGAGTCAAAAGCAGATGGCACACAAATGGCATCTTAAAAGTTTTTCTGCCAGATCTGAGTTTCCTTCCAAAAGGTTGAAAAATAATTCTTTGCAGCTGTTTTCAGTATTTCTATAGAACAGTTACGCATTTTTGTTTGTTTGTTTTTTTAACAGGATTGCACGTTCTTCACTCGGAAAGAAATCCTTCGGTAAGTAAATTGTGTTAAATTTTTCTTTCACAATTCATATGGAAGGGGCTAAATGTTTTTTCTGACTTCTGAGAAAACCAAATAAAGCCAGTTATTTTGCATAAATGAATGAGTATAGGATTGGACTCAAGATACAACTTAGTTCTAAATGTTTATAAGGAGACAGAGTGATTAGTTTAATGTCAATATCCTAGACTTTTCTAGGCATAAGCCATTGAAGAGTTGAGAGCCAGTGACTTTCATAAAAAGGAGTTTGCTGCTTTTCTCAGTTTTACCAATGGGGCCACATCCTTCAGTCAGTACAGGTTTTGGTATGGACTTAAATGTGGGGAAAACTGGTGGAACTTCAACTGCAAAGCACAGAGAGTGTTTGTTTCTGTACAGACTTTCCCT
>NW_010186016.1:1208-20034 GCF_000695765.1 Mesitornis unicolor
TCCCTACAGAAAGTCATGAAGTCTGGGATCACTGTGTGCAATAGAAGGGATTTGGGATTTTTTCAGTAGTGATGGATTGAGCCAGACTGAAGTTATCTCTGGCTCTGTGTATGCTGACTTCTTGCCCTGGATACTGCAGTGAGTTCTTGATCTTCTTTCTAACCATTCAGATTAAGGATCTGTAAAAGTATAACATAGATCCTGTTCTGTCACTACACCTGTTGTTTCTCCTGAGGATTTTTGCCTCAGTAGGGAGTGAGAATATATCTGTGGTATGTATATAAACCTCGGAGCTCATAATGCTTCAGCACTCTCAAATTTGAATAGCTTCTCAGATATAAGCAGCATGTTTTTTCATAAACATTGGGAACTGCTTCGAAATGAAAAATAGACATACTCTTTGAGAGAGACATTTTTTCCTCTTTGCTCTGTTGCCATAAACATCAGTGAGACTGATCTTCAGTGACTCAGTCAAGGGAAAAACTCATGGCATGGCTTTGAGTGGGATGCTTTATTTTTTACTGGAAAAATAGAGGTAGTATTTCAACTAATTTCTGGCATACCGTGTTCACATTAGTCACAGAGAAATGATGCATTCGTGCCTCAGCAGTGCACATTTCTCAGACCACTGTGCAGTAAGAACATTGCAATACCAACACCGAAGCCAGGATTTAATTTGGTCCAGGTCCCTCTTATAGAATTGTTGTGGTTTAAAATGTAGTCACATTTTTAGAGTATGTTTTCATGATACATGACTGAATAAGTCAGAACGTGTGCAGTGAGTGGGTGATAGCTAGCCCAAAGATAAGCTCAGTCAGTGTATAGCATAAATATATAATGTAATTTGTCATCACAATTTGTTCAGAAAAGCAGCTGTAAGTCCAAAATAACAGTCTTCGTGGTTTAGACATCAGAAGTGATTGTGTGATGTTCCTGTACCGTCATTAGTTCCAGCAGTTGCATATGGAATAAAAGATGTCCCTGTGTAGCCACCAAATCTCAGATACATACATTATATAGCCAGAAAAAAAATCCCTAATGGTTTAGTGTAATTTCTGTAAATAACAGACCTGTAGCTTCCTTGTAAGTCTTTTAAAAATCAACAAATACTGTTCTCCTGTTTCACAGGGCTGCCTTGATACACGACTTCTGAGATAAGTTTGTTTGAATAGGATAAACTGAAAAATTTGCTTTAGATTTCTCAAATCCCTTTTAAACTCAAAATTGTAAAAAGCCATATAAACAGTGAGTTACTTGTATTTGTACCGTGTTCCCATGAGGGAAAGAATTATAAATTAGGGATTCTACATTTTACAGAAGTTGAGGTTCACTTTGTTGCTTTGAATGCTCAGTCTAATTGGAGAATTTGGACTCGTCCAGGGGAAGTGATTTCTGTAATACTGTAATACTACGTCATCTTGCTCTTAGGAATAGTTTCTTTTTCTCCTTTGGGATAATCTCTAAGGAAATGTTGGAATTAGCCTGAAGAAATAATTGATTTCCACTGCAAGAAGAAAAGTGACTGATTTGTACACCTAAATACACCCAGGAAAAAATAATGGACAAATAGGAAGCCTAAAGCATGTGCAGTACAAGCCCAATTTAAATAATATGACATAAATTGTGACCAATTCTATGGCAATGCTGTAACATTGGTGGGAGAGAATGAACTTGGAACTGTAAAATCCTGATGAAAGAAGGAAAATAAGGAATCAAACATCTGCACAGAAGTTGTAACTGCTGAATCTGAATAGGCAAACTTTTTTTAAATCTGGAAAACAACAGTTCAAAACTGTAAATTTGAACCATCATGTGCAACTGAGAATATCTAGAAAGTGTACTTTGAAAAATACACTGCAGATTTCAGAAAAGATATTCTAAAGTAATGAAATTAGAAAATGTCATTGTATGGTAGGCAAACAGGAATTTACAGTGTTGCAAAATCTGGCTAGGAAATGAAGAGTCAACAAGTTCTGTTCTATTTTTCTGGGTTGCAGTGGATAAAAAAATACTTTTAGAGAATGAGCTTGCAATGTGCAGCTTTGACAAGCAGGTCAGAAATGGCTGAAATTGAGAGAGATTTCCGTACAGATTTGTTATAAAACTTTTGCATGCATTCTTCAGTTTTTCTTGATATGTGAGACTGAGATAAAACTTACACTGAAGTTTGATATCAGAGCACTGAAGAGAGTGTTTCAGAACATTCTAAAAATCACAACAATAGATCATTTGGATTTGCAAATGTTTTTTATGTAACAGTATTCTGGGGTTGATTCTTGGTATATGCTGTATCCAAAACCTGATACTGTATTGCACACAGGACCTTTGCTAATGGTAAAAAGGGGTCACAATTTATACCAGTAAGTAAGAGCACTCCATTGTCGTGCAGGACTGTTGGCAGCATATAGGAATATCTGGGTAGAAATGGATCTTTATTTCCTCTTCAATTTAGGCAGATTGTACTGTACTATGAAGTCTACAGTGCTAGACAAAACACTACGTGTGTCTCTTTCAAAACTGTAATTTTAAACTATATTTGCAGACAGATGATTTGAAATCTGTTTTTCCCCTTGCATTGCAAGTGTGACATAGAGTGGAGGAGCTCACTGTAATTCATAGGACTCGATGATAAAGGGAGCAGCGTTGAATTGTGGAAAAGATTCTCCTGCTATTCAAGAACAAGAAGATACTTTTCTGTCTAAAAAAACTATGATATGGGGAGCATGGGTGGGACAGGGACTGGGGAGTGGAAAGGTCCCGTTCACTTTTCTTACTCTGTCACTGGTCTCTGTAAGCAACTGAGCACCTTTGACAAATTGCCACTGTGATTTTTCTGTTACCTACGTTTACTATTTTTGTGCCTATAAAGTATGAGGATATTTCCTTTGTCTTTTCAGTTCAGATTGCAACTTCTGTCTAGTGAAGATAATTTGAACTATTTTTACATGCAGTGTGCTAAAAGTGATCTTAGTTGTAGCTTTTACATTTTATGGTATTGAAAGAGCTGTTCTTAGTATGGTTTGAGGCTTAGATGAGGCTATCTGTGAGAGGTGTTATTGTCACCTGGTAGACCTGCTCATGTAACAACTAAACTACAGTCAAGTGTTGAATGTGGCTAATAGTGTTTAAGGTAAAACAACACTGAGAGAGAGATATTTTATTATTATTATTATTATTTTTAATTATTTTTTTTAGGAAGTGCTGTTTCTCTAAAAAGAATAGCAATATAGAAAGGATTTAGTCCTAGTTTGCTCTTCTCCCTTCAGTAACATAAAAGGGCATGGATGATGCCAATGATAACACCCAAAATTGTTACAATTTATTATGAAATAGGAGTGTTGCTTCTTCCAGTAAGAAACAGGTAATGGAGCTCAGCTTGAGTATTGTGAAAGCCTAATGACACATTTTGTGTTTTGTAGCTGAAGTTGTAGGTAAACAGTCTGTTTTCTGAGAAGAGAACAAAGTGTGCACTTAAGAGTCAATTATGTTATTTATGTTAGGCTAAAGATAACTTTTCTGCTTGTGGCAATAAGGAAGCCATTGCCTGTGTGACTTTGCACCCTATCTATATCAAAAAGAGCAAAGCCAAAAATACTTCTGAGAAACAGTGCAACCTTAGAATATGATTGTGAAAAATGGATATTCTTGGGGTAAGAGATTAGGTTAATGGATGGTGAAAAATAGATGGTGAATAATACAAATCATGGGAGGGATTCTGTAAAGGCCTAAAGCAGTGAGAGAAGCAATAGTCGCTTGGAAACATTGCATTTCCTCTTCTGCCTTATATTCACAGTGTCATGTTTCTGCTTATTGGGCACCTCTATACTTGATCAGTTTATGATATGGCAAATAGTACAATCAGTAGCGTTTGTTTATTCTAGATAAACTGTTGATACAAATTGCTGTCTGAGGAATAGAGTGGAATCAAGAGGTATTACTGCATATCTGAGGTGAATTTTTACTGGATGGCAATAAAATGGGTTATGACCCCCTCATTAATTAGCACTTAATGATTTAGCATATCCCACCTCAGTTAAGAGGGAAGTAAGTACTCTTGTGCATTTCTTTGCGTACTGCAGGTGCTCTCAGATGTGGTATGAAGGACGTGCAGGTCCAGGGCTGTTTAGGCTGAACTCAATTTCTTGTGTAGCTGTGAAGTTCAGTGAGACAGTTTCAAGGAGAAACCTTGCCCAAAAAAAAAAAAAAATTGTTTCTGGCTGGCTCACCATCCATTTGCATGAGTGTTAGCAAGGACACAAGGGAAGGGGCACAGTTGTGTAGGTGGGGATGAAGGGATGAATATGGCAGCTCCAATTTAGATTGATTTAAACTGATGTAAACCAGCATGAGATCGCAATTAGGTGAAATGGGCTAAGTGTTTTTATCTATCCCTGCAGGAAAAGTAGCCCATCAAAAAGCCCAAACAACCACAAATCTATTTTCTGTTGGTTTAATGAGCTGAATCAGATCTCTGAGGGATCAGATGAGTGCTGAAGCTGGCACAAGAACCAGAGTGAGCAAATGCAACGGAAAATGAGAAAAGGAGAGGAGAGCAAGACTCAGCATTTCAGTGGCAGTAAGCTGTTAGATTGGCTTACTCTAACTTAACTGTGTAGGACTTTGGTACCAGGATCAGTTTAAGTTAAAATGAACACAGGCTGCAGTCAACTGAGTTGAGGACACATTCTCTTGTTTGATAATCTGACAGTGGATAATTTGCAAATTATCAGGAAATAGTAGAATTTATGTATTTAAAGTGAAGAAGAACATAGAATAATGAAAATGTATCTAGGAAAGTAATAAAGTAAGATAGACTGCTGCAGAGGCAAGCATGCGTAGTGAAAGAGAAAAACAAACCATAGCTCATTGTCACTGTTTGATATCTATTTATCACCAGAAAACCTAAATACACTCTTAAGTCTTTATTGAACATGGTTAATTTTGAGTAGTGCTTAATGCAACTAAGACAATTCACTCATGGGCCCGGAGCAAGAGCATGTTAAAGAATGGACATATTTATATTAACACTGACTCAAGACATCATCTAAAATACTTACAGGACAGCTGACAATTTTTTTAAAGCTGTTACTGATTTTGTTGGTTTTTGATGACATGCCCCAGTTTTCTGAAGGAGAATGGGGAAATTAGACCAGTGTGTATAACTTCAGAACATAACTTTGGAGGATGGAAAGATGCCAGAACACACTGGTGGACAATCAGATCATAAGTGCTTAAAACATAATACATGCTCAGAGGCAGCCACTGTGGATTTATTAAAAGCAAATCTCTTTCTTTGAATAGCTGCTCTTGTGGATAAAAGAAACAGATGCAACATATTGCCCTGGTTGATGAGGACTGGGTTAGAGATCGATTAAGTGATCTGGACATCCATAAATCATGGGCCCTAATGGGATGCACCCGCGGGTGCTGAGGGAGCTGGCAGAAGTCATTGCTAGACTACTCTCCATCGTCTTTGGTAAGTCATGGGCAACAGGAGAGGTGCCTGAGGACTGGAGGAAAGCAAATGTCACTCCAGTCTTCAAAAAGGGCAAGTAGAAGGACCCGGGTAACTACAGACCGGTCAGCCTCAACTTCATCCCTGGAAAGGTGATGGAACAGCTTATCCTCGGCACTGTCTTTAGGCATTTCAAGGATAAGAGGGTCATTAGGAGCAGTACTTGGTTTTACCAAGTGGAAGTCATGTTTCACCAACCTGATAGCCTTTTATGAGGACATAACCAGGTGGATAGATGACAGTAGGGCAGTGATTGTGGTTTATCTTGATTTCAGTAAAGCATTTGACAATGTTTCCCACAGCATCCTTGGAGCTGAGCTGAGGAAGTGTGGTCTCGATGATTGGGTAGCGAGTTGGACTGTGACTTTGTTGAAGGGAAGAAGTCAGTTGTGGTCAATGGGACAGAGTCCAGTTGGAGGCCTGTATCTAGTGGAGTCCCCTAGGGGTTCATACTGGGACCAGTACTATTCAACAGAGAGCACTGTCAGCAAGTTTGCTGATGACACCAAACTGGCGGGAGTGGCTGACACTCCAGAAGGCTGTGCTGCCATTCAGAGAGACCTGGACAGGCTGGAGAGTTGGGTGGGGAAAAATTTAATGAAATTCAACAAGGACAAGTGTGGAGTCTTTCATCTGGGAAGGAACAACCCCATGTATCAGTATAGGTTGGGGACTGACCAGTTGGGGAGCAGCACAGGGGAAAGGGACCTGGGGGTGTTGGTGGACAGCAGGATGACCATGAGCCAGCAATGTGCCCTTGTGACCAGGAAGGCCAATGGCATCCTGGGGTGTATCAGGAGGGGAGTGGTGAGTAGGTTGAGAGGGGTTCTCCTCTCCCTCTACCCTGACCTGGTGAGACCGCATCTGGAATATTGTGTTCAGTTCTGGGTCCCTCAGTTCAAGAAGGACAGGGAACTGCTTGAAAGAGACCAGCACAGAGCCACAAAGATGATGGAGGGAGTGGAGCATCTCCCTTATGAGGAGCGGCTGAGGGAGCTGGGTCTCTTTAGCTTGGAGGAGACTGAGGGGTGACCTGATTAATGTTTATAATTTTGTAAAGGGCGAGTGTCAGGAGGAAGGAGCCAGGCTCTTCTCAGTGATATCCAATGACAGGACAAGGGGCAATGGGAGCAAGCTGGAGCATAGGAGGGTCCATGTGAACATGAGGAAAAACTTTTTCCCTGTGAGGGTGCCAGAGCATGGCCCAGGCTGCCCAGAGAGGTTGTGGAGTCTCCTTCTCTGCAGACATTCAAAACCCTCCTGGACGTGTTCCTGTGTGACCTGGTCTGGGTGATCCTGCTCTGGCAGAGGGTTTGATGATCTTTCGAGGTCCCATCCAACTCCTAACATTCTGTGATTCTGTGATAGCTTTATTTTTGGTGAGGCCTTTTATGTATTCCTGTATGTGTTAATCCTTTTTTACCTGTATAAGTGCACTAACCTCCTGTCTAAGGTACTATTGAATATATTTAGAAAATCTGTAGGAATGCTAAAAATTACTGAGGTGAAGAGGGCTGCAAACACTATGAAGATCTGAGATTAGCTTTTTCAACAGTGCTCAGTACATTAGAGAAATTATTAGAGCCAAAATGAGCAACAGGAAATTCATGGTCAAGTACTAAGAACTGAGAAAAACTTGCAAACAGAGAATACAATGTAACAAAAAATGGGGCAGGAGGTTAGTTGATCTAGGTGAAGTGGGCATAATTTTAACAAACAAACCCCCCTGTTGCCCTTGCAAAAAAGGGAAATCTATTTCTAAGGTGCATTAACCTCAGTATTGTATATAAAATGGGAGAACAGCATTGTTGAGACCTCAGTAGTAATAGACTGTCCAGTTTTGGACATCACCATTCAAATAAGATTTGTTGTGCTGGAAGACATCCAGTAGAAAGAAACAAGAATAAGAGGAAAAATGACATATGAAGAAAGGTTGGAAAAACACTATGTTCATAGCAACGAATCTGTTTATATAACGTGTCTCTCTTGTGATTGTAATTGGGAACAAATGGTTGAGTTGTCTTACAAGGCAATATTTCTCTTACTCGGTTCTGTAAATCTGATTTTCTAGCAGACAAGCTTTTACTCCACTCATGCTTATCTGCTAGCCTGCCCATCTGTTTCTATTTCTCCCTGTAGACCAGTACAATTTGGCAAATACCCAAGTGTTCAAACACAGGTGTTCTTGGATGTCTGTGCTAGCCAGAAAGCATAATATCTGTAAATGGAAGTTTTATAGTTTGAGACTAACTTAACCTAGCTGGACAACTGCTGGGGGAATAGGGCACTAAATTACCAAGCTGGGCACCATCTGGACAGTCAACAAACCTTTGAAGCTTTTTGTAGAAGAAAATCAGTGATTCTGTTGCATTCTCTTCTCTGCCTGTTCCTTGGCATCATTTTTGGTGGGTTAAAGGTGAGGTGCAGAGGACCCCTTCTAGCCAAGCCAGCTACATGCTGGATTTCAAATCTTTAACCTGCCTGAGAGCTAATTTGGGGAGATAAGCAGTGTTTTCCTTCAACTGTCTGGAAAGCCTTCCTTATAAGGGAGCAAATGCAGCAAGCTGCTTGAGATGCATCTCCATGTGGAGCAAGTTGCTATGCAGATGGAGGGAGGGGTTAGAGCACAGCTCCTGTTTTTCTAACACATCTTGTCTTTCAGAAAGTTTCAGGTTTGTATGCAGAAAGGGGAAATTCTCATCTTGTCAGCTTTGGGGGGCTGAAAAAGTGGCTACCAAGAGAATGAAGTTTGGGGGAACTCTGTGAATATGCAGAGCAATCTAGAATTTATGCTTTGGGATGGTCTTGATTTTACTGTTAAAGTTTTCGAATGTATTCCTGTTACTTAAGAATAAATACAATATATATTGGTGCATAAAAGTGTTTTCCCTTTACAACAAAAGTTAAATGACTGGTACTATGAAAGCAGAACCAGGGCCGGTGAGCAGTTTGTTAGGTTCTGAAGGCCACTTTAAAGCCTTTACTTGTTTCTAGTCAATGAGCCATTATAAGCTTATACCTTTTCTTTTCAGCACTCTCTTAGTGCAGAGTTCTTATTTCAAAGGTAGCCCAGCCAGTTGTAATGTGTTGTCACTACAATTAATAGTGGTGATTTATGTACATCAAGTCTAGGAAGGTCTTCTTTGTTTTATCACACCCGCTGGTAACCTTGAGTACAATCTGACTTTCTCTGAAAGCTCAATAGCAAATTAAAATAATTGCTGTAGGATATAAGCTAGGAAATCTATTTTTTTTCAGGTCTACACTAGTATAGCTGGCAGATCTGTTATGATTTTGGAGACATCCCAGTCATGCTGTGTTCAGCAAATATCCCTTGCTGACTCCAGCATTTTACACCCTTGAGAAGTGGAGACAGGCTCTGACCCACCTTTTTTACCATGTAAAATACTCACAAGTGGTAGAATGAAAGTTAGCATAAACATAAAGTAGGCTGTGGAGGCAGTACTGTGTTGTGTGGTTTCTTTTGATTTTTCACTGGCTGATGGGCAGCTGAGTTGATATAAAAAATTCTGCTGCCCACAGGGGTAAGTCTTACTCAGCCCTTTTTTAACTGATTATACCCCCATTTACTTGCACAGGCAATACTGCTATGGCAACTGTGTCAGGTAACTCAAGGAGCTGACTGTGAAAACTTTTGTCATTTCAAACACATCAGTTCCCTGAACCTTGCTGCAATTTCTTAAGTGTTAGTGCTTATGCAAGGTACATGGGTGGGCCTGAAATTTCTGCAAAGGCAGATCAGCAGGTTGGGTTTAGGTTGGATTAAACCAGTACAGAATCACAGCCTTAATCCTTGGATACAGGACACTAAGATTAAACGCATAGCAAAATCTGTGGGGACAGGGCATCATCAGTAAATTAAATTTGTCATTAAATTTGTCACTACCTGCTCTCCCACTTTCATTAGTGGGAAGACACTAGTAAACACTGCCAGCTTTTCCTCTCCTTCACTGCAGAGTAAATAAGGCATCCTGGCAACAGAGCACATACAGGAATCGGAAAATGTTTCTGCGTGCATCTGGAAGATTTTTTTTTGAAGCAGATATCACTGCAGGATCTGTAGTCACTACTGCAAAGACAGTGAGGCTGGCTGCAGGTCCTGGGCTTCTGAATATGGTAATGGCAGCCTTTCCAAAGCTGTTTGTGTTCAGACAGCACTGCAAAACCTTACATTGCTCCCCCGACAAGACAAAAAATTTTCTGTGACTAGGACAAGTAGCTAAAGAAGGTTTAGGTTATTTAAGGTATACTTCTTGTTGAGGGGCATGCTGATTAAAAGGACAAAAAGCCTTTCCTGTCTATGTCACAACTGCTCCTGATGTGTTCAAGTCATCTGAAGTGCCTTCTGCTTGTATAAGAACATGAGAAATATTAGAGTCTCTACCATGGAGGTTTGCTTATTTTGTATTTATGGTTAGTAATTAATGCTATTGAGAGATGTGTCAGAACAGTCAGTAATCTGTACAGTGCCAGTCAGTGCCGCATTTGTGAGATCATTACTGGGTTTGACTCACAGCATTGGTCATAGTACATGGTCCAAGTATGGCAGTGGTTTGACAAATTGATATAGTGATGTATGACCAATTGATATGGTGATGTATTGCATAAAGACAGGGGGATTATGTTGTAAACAACCCTTCTGTCTACTTTACACTACATTATAGAATAATTGATCAGAAATGCATCCAGTTTCCTTGCAAAAAGTCAATACTCAGTGTAATGTAGGTACGTCACTCAAGTAAACAGAAATGTTGCTAAAACTCCTGCATATCACTGTGTGTCACTGTGATACGTGGCTTTCGCAGAATCCTGTAAGAGGCGGAGGCAGCTCTGTTACTTTACTAGAAAATCTGGTCATTTGAGAGACTGGCAATCCTGTGCTTAGTTTATCACAAAACAGTGCATGGTGGCCCTGAAGAAATTCCCAGTGTAAAGAAATTTCAGTGGGAAAAGGTGTTACTGGGTTTTTGTTGTTTGTTTGGTTGGTTTTTTTATCTGTATGTTTTATTTAAAAGGATAATGGAGGTTGTGCACCATACTGTATGTTGGTTTTGGAACCTAAGCTAGATAAATTTTATGGCCTTTTTCATTGTCATATTAGCTAATCATGCCATGTAAGCAGAGTATCCCGAAGAGAGTTGCAAGATCCTTGCAGATAGAAACGTGTGAAAGACCTTTATTGCTGTTATTCAGTTTGCAGGAGTTGGATCACAGCCACTTCCTACAGACTCATTTGGATGCTTTAGTGTGAGACCCACTCAGGTGGAAAGCTCTTATACCTGCAGAACTTCGAGTGATTTGGTGAATTAATAGAAGAGTCAGTGAGGAGAACAGGATATGAGAGCTGCCCTCAGATCTGCTGTTAATTGCTTGCACATTTCTGTGTCCGTCATCTGCCTTCCAGCTGATTGTAGAGAGTCCTGCTGAGCCTGAGGCAGTGTGCTGGAAGGCTGTCTACTTACCAGTGCCTGGCAACTCCTTTCTGCTCATCTTCAGAAATACGAGAAAGACTTACCTTTATGTAGATGGACTGAGAACATTATCTTGACAGATTCCTGTAAAAATAAATGTTATCTGCATTGTGGATGTTTCTGAATGAAACACAGGTGTAGAAACTGCATGTACTAAAATGTATAGGCAGGGACACGTATATGTTACAGTGAAGATGTTTGGCAGGGTTTTTTTTAGAATGGTTTGGGTTGGAAGGGACCTTAAAGCTCATCCAGTCCAACCCCCCTGCCATGGGCAGGGACACCTCCCACCAGACCAGGTTGCCCAAAGCCCTGTCCAGCCTGGCCTTGAACACTTCCAGGGAGGGGGCATCCACAACTTCCCTGGGCAACCTGTGCCAATGTCTCACCACCCTCACTGTAAATAATTTTTTCCTAGTATCTAGCCCAAATCTGCCCTCTTCCAGTTTAAAGCCTTTACCCCTCATTCTATTGCTACCTGCCCTTGCAAAAAGTCCCTCCCTGGCTTTCCTGTAAGACCCCTTCAGGAACTGGAAGACTGCAATAAGGTCTCTGTGGAGCCTTCTCCTCTCCAGGCTGAACAGCCTCAACTGTCTTGGTTGGTCCTCGTAAGGGAAGTGCTCCAGCCCTCTGATCATCTCTGTGGCCCTCCTCTGGGCCTGCTCCAACAGCTTGATGTCCTTCTTATATTATTATATATAATAATTATATCTATATTTTGGGGGCCCCAGAACTGGATGCAGTACTCCAGGTGGGGTCTCACTTTTTTTTGCCTCACCTCTCATGTCTGTGCATGCATTTTCCCTTTCTGATTCTAAAAATTGAGTTCTGTCAGCAAATGTGTTATTCATCTCATTGCTTATGTCTGTTCCTCCTTGCAGAAAGGAAAGAGGAATTAGTTTTGCTATAATTTGTGGCAGCAAACCAAAGGAATATGTTTTTGCTCTGTGTCCTTTGGCAATATGTTTAGCTAAAACCTAATCCCTTATGAGGCATGCTTTGAATATTTTCTTAGAGATGCTTTCTGAAATTAGTGTATTTTCATTGCATGGAGGTGTAAATATGCTGGGTGGTATTATTTTTCTTGAAGAAGTTGCAAAAACTCCATGTCTGAAGTAGTAGGAAAAGCACATTAAGAGAGAATGCATCAGGCTTGGTTAGTTGTACTTACTGTGGTGCCATCAGGTGGACACAAGTGTATTCTTTACAGTCAGTGTAGGTGCCTTGTCCACAGTAAAGTAGGAGTGCTTTTGTTGGTCTTAGACCAGAAAGTGCAAATTAGTTGATATCAGTGGGACAAGAAAGGCAGTTCTAATATCTAATACAAACCTCAACTTCTCTAAGTGCCTTGCAATTAACAGCACAATACCTTCCGCTTGAAAAATCAAATTTTTCTTTCAGCTACTGGAGAGTTTCGATTAATTTCAGTATAAATAGGTTGTTTTAGTTTCTGTGAACATGGTGAATTCTGTCAGCAAGAAATGAGAGGTTTGCTTTGCACATTTGTGCTGAGGAAAGGAATGCCAGTAAGCAGCTGGTAAGACCTGTGGCTGTACCCTCTCTCCCTCTAAGCGTCTGTCATGGAAATAACATCGTTTCTTCACAGCAAATGGCCTGTGGGACACAGCACTGCAACCTGTCACGTGCCTTGCAAGGGTATTTGTTGCATTAGAATAATATTGCTTGCTCTGTAGTGAAGAAAATCTTGGCAGTTAAAATAAGTGGGTGTTGCCAGGTAGTGTGTTTTGAAATGTGGCCTACAGTGGTCAAGGCATTCCAATGATGAGTGCTTTATTTTCATGAAGACTAGAACACCATTTCAGAATTCTAGCTTTAAAAAAAAAACAAACCAAACCTTAGATGGATGTTTGGTTTGAAAGGTTTGCTTTCCTTTAAGTGCTTTTAATCTGCTTTTTATTCCATTGTATTTCGGTGCATCTTTGTAGCTGCTGTTTATAACAGGGAAATCAGTTGCTGGAGTGGGAAATGGCTATTGCATCTTGAATTATGCAGTGTTTATGAAATGTCAGGGTGAGCTGTGGTAAGCAGCTGAAATGTGCTTAGATCGGTGGATGTTTCATTTCCTGTGTGGCACAATATATTGCCGCACGGTGTAAAGACATTAGTTTGCTGAGATCCACACCAAGCATGTTTATATGTTCCATTTCATGTGTTCTTGGTGACACATCATAACTGTGGCCTAAGAGGTGTTGAGAAAGGAGGTGCCTGTACGTTATTTTCTCCTAGTTTCTGAAATTCATTACCCACATTAATCTGAAATAGCTTAGTTGCTTGTGGGGTTGGCTGAGGGGTTGCCGAAACTAAAGCTGGAAGGATGAAGGGGTTGGTGAGGCATTGCTTCCTGTATCACTGGTTTGTTTATGCTCTGCTGTTTAAAACGTGTTAATCTCCATTTGTAATTGTTAGTATATCTAGCAGGCAGGATTTTTTTTTTTGTTAAAATGAAATTAAGTCACAAAACAACAAATATGGCTTTTTATTATATATAAGTAATGCCTAATGAGAGACTACAATAGTCTGTGCTAGTACTTAAGACATGGCAAAATGACCACGTTCTGCCCTAAGCAGTTTGAATTAGGAGTAAGAGAAAATTTTCACATAGGATAAAAATTCCATTTTTTAGTACAGGACAGCTTCTAAATTTTCTGTGAACAGCAACTATTTAATCTTCCTTCCTATTCTTTTTACACATTTTTTTTGTGGAGGGCTGGCAGTTCATACACTGATGCTAAATATATTGATCTCTGACTAATCTTTGAGCACTGAAGATACATGTGTTCCTTCTCTAACCTTTTTGTGATGTTATTTGACTGAATCTTGGATTCTAGATACTTGTCCGCTAGAATGAGATACCACTAGAATCAATACAATTAGAAAATCAGTAGAATTAATCTCTGATATATGACTCGCTTTTAGACAGGTAGTATTTTATTTAACAAGCAATTTCTGTCTGTAGTTTGTTTGAGAACTCAGAATTTGAATTGGATACCCATTTTACTTGAAGTGTTTCTATTCCTAGTTTGAGTGAGCATCCCAGTGAGAATAAATGTACTGAGATAGTTTTAAAATTTGCATCCTGCTTAATTTGATGTTTTCTTTACACATGGCTGTTTTCTCTTGGCTTTTGGGCTATGCTTTTGAACTCATTCTCTAGATTATTTTGAGGCAGCAAATAAAGGGTGGGATTAAACTGAAAACTAGAACTACCTAAAACTGTAACATAATAATATTGTTAGCATGGTAAGCAAGCTTTGGAGAGTGAAACTAGATTTATGCATGTTTGACTTGCATCTCTAGGTAAAAACATTTCTTTATTGCCTGTAAGATACAGTGGTTTGATAAATGAACTGAGCCAAGTATGAAACAAAACTCTGTGAAATGGAATGTAGTGGAAATGGTTTGTGTGCTGGCTTCAGCCAGTGCTAGAACTGTTACATGAAATCTGTGAGGCACAGATAGGAAAAGGGCTTTTTTAATTCTGAAATAAGGTCTCCCAGGGATACTGTTGTCTGTGGCATCATAGTTGCATATTGCTTGGTTTTTAAGTTCTTTGAGCTGTTAAACAACTTTTTCTTGTGTGGTGCAGATCAACAAATAGTCTGCACTGAGATGTGATCCATGGATTATACTCATGGTTGTTAGTACATTGGTCCAGACCTGCTACTTCTGTGCATGTACCTACATGGTGCTTAAATGTTGGATACAGGTAGTGTGAAACACCTCAAGTTACACATGGGTGTTAGTAGCAGTTCTGCTGGATACTGCATCTAAGCCCTCTTTTTTTGGTTTTTTTCAAAAAGATGGGAATTTGGTGGGCTCAGCCTTGTGCACTAAAAATAATAATTAGAGCTGCAAGACAAATTTGTGTCTGATTACTGTACGAATGGAACTGGTTATTTAAAATTGGTTATTGGCTGGTTTTTTCTGCTTCTTTACAGGTTGCATGGCCGATACTATGAAATGGCACCAAACGTTGTCCCCATGGACTATACAAAGGACCCAGATGTTAAACTACCTATGCAGCTCATAATAAACATGCCTGAGCTAAAGGTATCACTTCTGACTGCTTACAAACTGTTTCCTTTTAAGTTATGTAGCTAATCTGCCAGAGGTTTTGCCAAGGGAGTCTGATATCCTGGCATGCTGAGGTCTTTCCCCCTTCCTGTTCAAGGGCAAAACCAGCCCCAGAAACTGGAAAATATTTAGGTCAGTGTCTTTCTTGTGAAGATGGTTGGGATAGATGTTAAAGGAAATTAAATAGGGAATAAAATTGACTTTAACAATCTTTCCAGTTCGTATATATCGATCCCTTTGAAGCCAGTGGGATCTCTGTGTGGAGAGCTGGTTAGAAATCAGAAGTTCTTATCTCAGTGTGTTGATGGGAAATTTGCCAGCGGCGTGCAGAACGTTGCTGATCAAAAGTAAAGATTTTCCTGGTTTTTTTTCTCAGCTGCAAGAGGACAATAAATATTATATTTCTAATTATCAGGAGTTTTTATTTTTGACGGAGTAATTACGTGATAGGAAGTGGAGAGACTGTCCATGTAACTACAAGTGAGAGAAGCAGTAGGCATATAGCAATGAGTGCGAAAAAGAATTGAGACTGTATTTGTTTTTATTACTCATCAGTTCAACAGTTGAATATGGTTTGAACAGGGCAAATATGGATTTTATTTGTTTTAATCATTTCACTGAATTATGTTGTCCTTGATCTGGATCTGCTTTTCTTTTTCACATATGCATATTAGTTGACAACTTTAAATTGCTATCATGTAGACAACTATATGTTCACTGTGATAGTTGCATGAAGCTTTTTAAGAGCAATGCCATAAAAAACCTGCAATTAGTGGCCTTCTACTTCATTTTAATGATTTAAAAATTTTTCCTTAGTGTTGTAACATATTGGAAAAATATTTGGATATGTGGGAAAAAAAAGGACAAGCATAAGCAGTGCTTTAGAAATTCAGTTGGGGAGGAGATTAAGTCAACATAAAGTGAAAGGCATTTGATTTCAAGTTGAAGTTCACAGAACTCTTTGTTTCTTTAGTACCACACTTACTGCATGTTTGATTCTGGGACAGTGCCCTTTATTGAACAAGAAGCACATTTCACTCTGAAGAATGTTTGTTAAAAAGTGCTTGACTTCCCTGCCCGTCCCTGTCCCCTTGGAAGCAATCCCTAAATCTGTTTGGTTTATCCTTAATGCCCTAGTGATATTTGTCTGAGATTATTTAGTTCAAGGACCTGCTCTTAGCAGTTACCTGGAAACAGTCATTTGAAGTTTAGCAGTTAGTTCAAAAGGAAGAAGATTCTTCATCTTGAAACAGGAATATTTGCTTACCTTACTGAAGTGTTGTCATGTTGGATGGAGAGCTATGTATAAAAATGCAGACTAGCGTTTTATAGAATACAATACAACAAAAATTAATAATGGTCTACATATTCTACTATGTGAATATCAAAATCTAATAAATAATCTAATGTAAACCTAAATAAATCTAATCTAATGTAAAACTAGTAGGGTTTTTTGGTAGCTGGCAGGGTGAAATAGCATGTCTGCAACTCATTGATCACTGTAGTGTCTTAGGTGCTTGTACTGGCACCTCTGGTATAGACAAACAGTATTCCTTATGTTTTATATTGTTATCTCTACGGTCTTGATAGTGCAACGTTAAATTCTCTGGCTTAGGTTTGTGATTCTCAAGAGTTTAACTGCCAGGCAGCTGATAGTTGCATTGAAAAATCAAGGCTAAATTCAGAAAAGAAAGTGAGTGACAATAATCACACACACAGTTTTTAGCTTCAGTGATACAGGATTGAACACTTAAAGAACAGCTCATTCTATTAAAACCTTAAAGATAGGAGTAGTATATTTACGAGACAGCCTGTTACTTAAGCTGAGATATAAACCAGAAATTTCATACTAGACCATGATTAGATTTTGAGTTACAGGAGCACTTCTCACTACTTTAGCAAACTTAGGTGGTAATGATAATAGACTTCCTAAAAGACTTCTGTAAGTAAAGTGAATTGTAATTTATCTTCTTGTACCACATCAAGTCTGTGAGGCTTTCTAATCCTGCTTTAAAGGTGTCTCCAGGGTAATGGAACTTGATTTTATGAAAATAGAAGGGCAAAATTCAGTGTCAAATTTCATAACTCTCTCCCAAATCTCATAAAGCTGTGGAAGAATCTTAGAAATATTGCTGTGGCACCACTTGTTTTATTTCAGGAATTCAAGCAGTTCAGAGCGAGAGTGCTTTCAATAGCTAGTGAGCTTGTACTCCAGTAAGTGTCAGTTAGGGGGGACTAGATCTTCCTCTGTTACCCTGTCAAAAAATGGACACTAAAAGATACTAAAATACTGCCTAGGATCTCAGTATAAGCTAGGGTCAATCTTGGTCATGGAGCATTTAGCAATCTCCTGCGCAGATGGCAGAGAGGAGGACCGAGTCTTTCCTGTAGCATTCATTTGCCAGACAATCTATGTAGTAACTCAGCTCACACACTGAGAAAAAAATATCTTTAACCTTTGCAACTTGACCAGACCGCTAAATAAATCGTTATGGTGTTTTCTTTCTTCAGTAAATTTTCATCAAGGTGAAGACAAAGCCAACATTTAAATCTTAAAATAGAAATAAATGAACTAAATTTCTATTGAATTATAAAAAAATTAGTGATAATTTAACTGCACCTGGCTTTTTTCATATACACATTACATTTCTAGTTACTGGCAATGTTCAGCTCAATACCACTGCAGATTCTGACAAATGGATAGAATCAATAATGCACTTTTCTAAATTAGATTCTGCTACTATAAAGAATGATCTTTGCCTCACACATTAATGTTTTGACCCAGGATTTCTGTGTTTCAAAGAAAAGAAAATGCTGACTGTTACTCACTTTAATTGGTAATTAATTATTCATTAACTCATGATTCTTAAAAGTTGAAAGTCAGGACAAGAAATAAATAAATAAAGAAGAGGCAGATACTTTAAGTTGATTAGATCTACCATTACACTGAAGTTAACAGAGCTGGTTTACTACCTCTGTTTTGTTGCAGTCTCTTGTTCTCTAATCTTGCCAATCATGGTTACACAGGCAGCGGTCTAATAAATTAACTTTAGGGAATATGGGCACCTGTGAGATTGCAGCAATTAATACTGTAAAATTGTAGATATGATATAGACTGATATAGCCTGTTCAGCATGAGGCAATGTAGAAAGCACAAGTGGTTTTATTTCAAAACAAAATGGATTTCTCTCACATGATGCCTGTCACTTCCACATAACTAGATGTGGGGATGTAACCTGATGACAGATCACATATGATCTGTAGAAGTGTGTGGATGCCCATCTTCTTTGACTTATACATCCCTAACCGTCAGAATCTTCAAATTGATTCATGGCCTGTCTCTGGTTATTGTAGTGTAGAGCAATCCTTCTGTCAGGAGTTGGTCATAAAAGGGTTTCCAGGAGGGGAACCATTTTTGTTTCATTCACTTTACAATCTGTTGCTTTCTTCTTTTGGCTCATGCAGTAACTTCATTGATCCCTGCAGGCCTTGTTATTAGCTGCAGTGGCTAGGAAGGTAGTTCATAAATCCACACACCGAAACAGAATAACCAGCAGGCTCGGGAATCAGGAGAAAGGAAGGACACACAGGGAACAGTGCATCGATCACACATTTCAGAACCAAAGTTAGCAACCTATTTTTGGTAAGTTTAAACATGAATGCATGCGAGTTGTTTCAAAATAAAATGGAAACACTTCCTACAGTTTTAAGAGGATGGAATTTC
>NW_010186017.1:0-5523 GCF_000695765.1 Mesitornis unicolor
AACTCCTGAGATTCTGTGATTCTGTGAGTTCGATAGAAATCTCTCCAGAAGCAACTTGTGTCCATTTACTCCTCATCTTTTCCATATGACTCCTTGTGAAAAGGGAGTCTCCATCTTCTTAGTAGCCACCCTTTATGTACTAGTACATGCTTATAAGGTCCTCCATAAGCCTTCTCTTCCCAAGTCTGAACAGGCCTGGTTTTCTTAGCCTTTCTTCATATGGCAGGTCTTCCAGTCCTCTGATCATCCTCGTCACCTTTCTCTGGATCCTTTCTAACCTGTCCACATATTTTCTATATAGCGGGGAACAAAATTGGACACAGTACTCAAGGTGTGGTCTGACCAGTACTGAGTAGAGAGGGTCCAGCTAGTCACAAGTGGAGTTCCCCAACACCCAGTACTGGGGCCACTTTGTTTAGTATCTTTATCAATGACATGGATGACGGAATTGAGTGAACCCTCAGTAAGTTTGCAGATGACACTAAATTGGATGGTAGTGTTGATCTGCCTGAGGGTAGACAGGCTCTACATAGTGACCTAGATGGGCTGCATGATGTTCAACAAGGCCAAGTGCTAGGTCCTGCACTTGGGTCACAATAATCCCAAGCAATGCTACAGGCTTGGGAGAAGTCGATGGAGAGCTGTCCGGAGGAGAAGGATCTGGGCATGTTGATTGACAGTCAGCTGAACATGAGCCAGCAGTATGATTAAGAAGACCAATGGCATCTTGGTCTGCATCAGGAATAGTGTGGCCAGCAGGACTAGGGAAGTGATCATGTCCCTGTACTGAGCACTGGTGAGGCTGCACCTTGAATACTGTGTTTGGTTTTGGGCACCTCACTACCAAAAGGACATCAAAATGAGCATGTCCAGAGAAAGGCAACAAAGCTGGTGAAAGTTTTAGAACACAAGTCTTATGAGGAGTGGCTGGGGGAACTGAGATTGTTTAGTCTGAAGAAGAGGAGGCTGAGGGAAGACCTATTGCTCTCTACAACTACTTGTAGGTTGTAGTGAGGTGGAGGCCAATCTCTTCTCCCTCACAGGACAAGGAGTAACAGCCTCGAGTTGCACCAAGGGGGTTTAGGTTGGATATTACAAGGAATTTCTTTACTGAAAGGGTTTTCAAGTACTCAAACAGACTACCCAGGAAGGTGGTAGAGTCACCATCCCTGGAGGTGTTTAAAAGATGAATAGATGTTGTGCTGAGGGAAAGGTGCCTATAAGAAATCTGGGGAAGAGCTGTTCATTAGGGCATGTAGTGATAGGACGAGAGGTAATGGTTTTAAACTAGAAAAGGATAGATTTAGGTTGGCTATTGGGAAAACGTTTTATAATATGAGGGTTTTAGATCACTGGAACAGGTTGCCCAGAGAGGTGGTGGAGGCCTCATCCCTGGAGATATTCAAGGTCAGGCTTGATGGGGCTCTGAACAACCCAATCTAGTAACAATGTCCCTGCTCACTGCAGGGGAGTTGGACTAGATGATCTTTAAAGGTCCCTTCCAACCCAATATATTATATGATTCTATGATCTAGTGGCAGACTTAGTAGGGCTGGATTGATGGTTGGACATTATAATCTTGAAGGTGTTATCCAACCAAAACCATTCTATGATTCTATGACTACAAAGCATCAAAAGTAGCTCTGGGAGATTTAGTAATTAGTACATCAGTCTGCCCATTTAGTGTACTTCTCTTCTTGTGGTTAACAAAGCAATTATGCTACTGGGGTTTGGCCTGACATCATCTAGCTCCTACTCCTGCGAGAGGTGAGATCTGTTTTTTCCCTATCACCATTGTTTAAGTAACATATCTTTTCATTGCTTCAAGAAAGTAAAAACATGTAAATCTGGAGAAAAATTAGTATACTATGATTTAAAGACAAGATCCATTTTTTAAAGTGGGCACAGCTTTCTTCTAAGCTAACAGTTTGAGCTGAGAATGCCCACTTCAAGTAGTGAATTGCCTCAGAACTGTCTCAGAAAAGATTTGTCTTTTGTTTTTTTCTTCCTTTCTCTTACTATGAGTGTAGCTGAAAAATTTGAGACAAACTTGTGTTCCTGAATGTTTTCTTTTTTAAAAATTGTCCTAATTTTTACAAATTAATTTATAAAATTAGAACATGGTCTTGTGGAACAACAAATACAATTTTTTTTTTCCCTAAATTCACTTAGAATCTCAGAATCATAGAATGGTTTAGGTTGGAAGGGACCTTAAAGATCATCTGGTCCAACAACCCTGCAATAGGCAGAGACACCTCCCACCAGATGAGGTTTCCCAAAAACCTGTCCGACCTGACCTTGAACACTTCCAAAGACAGGGTATCCACAGCTTCCCTGGGCAACCTGTGCCAGTGTCTCACTACCCTCAAAAATAAAGAATTTCTTTCTAATATCTAGTCTAAATCTACCTTCTTCCAGTTTAAAACCATTCCCCCTCATTCTATAGCTGCCTACGCTGAATTTTTCCATTATTACAATAGATTATGAGAGTAACAAGGTCTGGAAAAAATAATCTCAACTGATATTACTCATAATCTTTATCCTTCTTTTTTTCTTCTTCCTCCTAATGACTTTCTGACAAAAAAAAAAAAAGCTAAACCCTTAAGATTTTAATGAACAGTTGAGTTTTTCCTTATCTAGTAATTGGTCCCTTTGATTTCAGTGGTTCTACTCATAAAGGAAGATACAAGCAGGTACTATCAAGGGTATATTAATCATTAACAATTATCTAAATGATCTCAATTTTACATAGAATAGATTAGATTGTTTCTAAGATTATATGCTTATGAAAAAGCCGACAACATTGTGAGAACTCCCAAGGCTAATCTCTTTAAATCTTAGATCTTTCACTTAGTACTGAAGGGGGCTAATCAGTGGCTTTCTACTTTCTTAGTGAGAACAGGTGAACATTTATTTGGTTACTTCCTCATTTTCCATCAAACAATATTATATGGGTAGTAATTTGCTACATGTACGAAACATAACTCCTCCCTCCTAGGAACAAATAGAAATTAATGAAATCAGATCTATTTAGAGAGACTTCAACCCTTCTGGGCTATTTCTGTAGCATTTCACTGTGCATCCATCTTCCAGTTTGCTCAGGGCTCATTCCAGAATCAATCTGTAGCCTTATACGTGTTTATATAGCATTGCATTGGCACATCTAAGTATATAACAGCACCTCTTCCCCCTATGGTGACTTCCAACCTCTTGCTGCAAAATATATTTTTGGGATGAAATTTTGCTCTCCAGCTATTCTGGGGTGACTTTTTAAAGGTCAGTGAAATTATTCTCAGTTTGTTCTAGTCAAAAACTGACACACCCATATGGTAGCAAATAAAATCTATGTGGATTATACTGCCCTTATAATAGTGATTTTTTTGTTTCTTCATTTATTTATATATAAATATGTGTGTGTATGTGACTGTGTGTATATATTTCTCTCCCCCTCATCACTCTTAGACTCTCACCACAGCCCTTGTCATAACTGAAGGGAGTAGACAGTTATCTCATGACCTAAAGGCATTAGCCAAATTATCATGGATCAGACATCTGCAAAATACAAAATGAGGTTTCATTTGACATAGACATTTACATCAAACATATACAGAATAATTATTTCCACTGGAGCATTGATGAATCAACCAATGGCAATTTAATGAGAATACTGTCTGTCCTTGTAAGTTATATTCTCCTTCAGTTGCAAAGGTGCTAGCCAAGCGCACTGTATCACTCAGTCTTGTCAGAGTAGATGTTCTGTCACTGATTAAAGAGCTGGATGTCCTCTTTAGTCACAAAAACATTTCATGGAATAACCTTGTTTCTGTCTTAATGGATTCTTGCAATGTAATGAAAGGCTCCAAACTGGACTTGAAGAAACCCTCAGAGAGACAGGGAGTGTCACTTCTCACTTAGTCACCACTGGCAATTGCTGCCACTCTGCCCATAGCACACCTGAGAAGAGATGTACAAGTCATTTAAAAGGCACATTTCATCAAATGCATAATAGCCAAGAAAAACATCAGAAGGGTTTTTACTTCCTTTCCCCCTCCCCAGCCTCCTCAACTTTCAGATTTCTCAGATTTGTCACAGCCAAACAAGGGGGTCAGGAATAAGAATGAATATTTGATACTGTTCTGTGAGCTGCATGTGACGTGCTGAAGGCACTTCGATAATCTCTGCCAGGCGAATGATTTCCCAGGGTTTGTGTGGAGGAAAGGGGAAAAGGAAAAGAGAACCGATGGTGTAGTTTTGCTCCACATCCACTGCCAATTTTAAGGAGTCACTAATTCACAAACTATATGGTAAGCACATTTAACTGTTCTAGTATTTTTCTCATGCTTCATGAAAACAGAGATAATAACTGGTAAACCAACTGTAAAATTAAAAGAACTAGATGTTGCCAATAAAGACCATCATTTCAGGAAAATAAACTTGTTTCTTGGAAGTTGCTCTCTATCGTATGCTCTAGGTGCCCACAAGAAAAGCAATTCAACCAGAGAGTAAATTGATCTTGCTCCACTGGTTTATATGAACAGAATAAAAAATATACACCAACAGGTTATCACTTAATAACTCTTTGTTTACCTAATATTGAATCAATAGCAGGATCACTTTAAGTCATCAAATCTTGTAGTGCAATGCAAAAAGTAATTCTAGGATACACACCTGTAGCCACACACACTTGCACATGTGAATGCATGCGCTACTGAAGGAATAAGCATTTCCAAAGCAAAATGTGCCATCATCCTTAAGACAATATTGGCCTTCTGACAATAAGAAACAGAAGCTTAATATCTTCTCACAGAACTCAAAGCCCAAAACATCTGATAGTGTAACACCTCTTATTTCTGCAGAGGAACTGGTTGTATATGCATCTAGAATGGTGTTCTAAAGCACACAGTCGTTGCCATGTACGTACAAGCTGATCTCCTTGGTATGCAGTGATAGAACACATGGAAATACTTCAAAACTGCATCAGGAAAGTTTTAGACTGGACATCAGGAAGCATTTTGTTATGAAGAGGGTGGTCAAACACTGGAACAGGCTTCCTGGAGAGGTGGTCAATGCCCCAAGCTTGTCAGTGTTTAAGAGGCATTTGGACAATGCTCTTAATAACATGCTTTAACTTGATCAATCTTGAACTGGTCAGGCAGTTGGACTGGATGATCATTGTTGGTCCCTTTGAACTGAAATTCTCCTCTCCTCTCCTCTCCTCTCCTCTCCTCTCCCACCATGGGCCCACCGAGCTAGAAACAGTTCACCTCGGTGTTCCCAGTCCAAATCTGTCTGGAATACTTTGGCGGCCTGGTACACCTGATGGTTGTGTCGGTGTTCTTCAGTGACACGGCCTTTAGGAACATGGGCATCAACATGCCGGACCTTCACTGTTAGTGTCTCCAGTTGAGCAGCAATGTCTTACCATAGGGCTGCAGACCAAATAGGCTTCCCTCGGTGCTGCCAGTTGTCCCGTTTCTATCCTTTTAGCCATGCCCATAGGGCATTTGCGACCATCCATGAGTC
>NW_010186018.1:0-470 GCF_000695765.1 Mesitornis unicolor
AGGGCACAAACTCTTATTTTAGGGCCTAAACAGTCATTTTTAGGCTCCAAAGTCTCAATTTTAGGCTTCGAGATCCCATTTTATATCTTCAAATTCTTACCTTTAGGGACCAAACATTCATTTTCAGGGTCCAAAGAATTATTTTTAGGGCACTAAAATCTCATATTAAGGGCCAAAACTCTAGTATAGAACCCACACTCCCATTTTATGGCCCAAATGCTCATTTTTAGGGCTCAAAGTCTGATTTTAAGGGCACAAACGCACATTTCCTTCATCAAACTCCCATTTGTTAGGGCCCAGACTCCACTTTTATGGCCCAACTGTTGTTAGGGCCCAGACTCCAATTTTATGGCCCAACTGCTCAATTTTAGGAACCAAACTCTCAGTTTAGTGCCCAAACTCTTATTTAGGGCCCAAACTCTGATTTTAAGGCTCCAATCTCTCACTTTCAGGGCCCAAAAGCTCATTTT
>NW_010186019.1:0-21175 GCF_000695765.1 Mesitornis unicolor
CCGGCGGGGCCCGCCTCCGCCCGGCCCGGTGTCAATCAGCGCGGGCGGGCAGCGCCGAGCCCCGGGCAGCACCGCCCAGTGCCCCCCGCCTCGATCACCCGGGGACGGCGCTTAGTTCCCTGCCCGGATGGGTCTGCGGGGAGGGAAGGGTCTCCGTTCGTACCGTGGAGAGGGAGAAGGTCAGAGAAGGCAGTGGTGGGCTCCCAGGACCAGAAGGCTTCCACACTTAGGAAATTACAGTCCTCAGCAGAAACCTCCTCCTGCCCGCCGGCAAGTCCTCCTACGGCAACTTCACTGACAAACATGTGTATGTTACCTCCTGCCATCAAAATCCTTGGTTCTGCACACTCCTGACTCCATAACGATGAGTAACTCAACCTGAGATTCCCACTTCCCACAAACCCATGTGTGGTGAGACAGCAGCCTCCCCCCTTCCCTCCTTCACCTCCGCGGGGCACACTCTTCCTCCCAAGAGACCCGGGGACTCCCCCATGTCGTCACTTTCCTCTCCTTGCTTTGGCATGGGGCCTCCAAAATTTCTGGATGATTGCAATGCAAGAAACGTAATATTCTTTGAAATGTGCTGTCCTAAAGTCGGATTTTGTGATTAAAAAGTTTCAGGCGCAGAGAGATGGGATATTAGCAATTTTCAGGCAAGAAAAAAATAGTTTGAAATGCAGTTGTAGTCCCGAGGATTTGGCAGATCAGTATGTTTCCCAAATACAAATAATGCGCATAACTTTTGTTTGTAACCTTGACAATAAATCCACCTGTATGTCAAATTATAGCAGTGACTGCAACAGCCCTGAAAAGGTATTCCACAGTTGATTTATAATTTTTCATACACCTACATATCTGTATGTCATCAGCACCTCCACCAGGCATATCCTTCTTCCTATCTGGGCACTTTGAAATACAGAGAAAATGTATGCACAATTTGCACTGATGGAAATTAAAAAAGAAAAAAAAAGGGAAAATAAAACCTCTTTCCTGTGCCACTGGATTCCATCTCTGTTTCCTTGACTTCAAGAAGCTTGTGGAGAAAGATAATTAGAATTCATTGTTACCATAACTTTAAAACTTATTCTTTGAAAACTGAATCAGAATCAAGTTGCTTTTTTATTGTATTTTGTTTTTGAAAGACTCTCTTTGGTTTTGTCCTCCAGTTAAAAATTATCCTACTCTTTTCCAATGCTGATCTCCTCCAACAGCATCTGCTAATCCATTATCCATCCTGAACCCCAAATTTCCCCCAGGTGTTCTGCCTCACCTGTGAATTCTGGCTGGCAGAGGTGAGTCAGTCAGATGTTGTCGGATGCTGAAGCTGCTGGTGTTTGAACACACTGCACCAGGAGTGGTTTTCATTAGCGCTAAGAATGATTCATGTGAACAAGGATCTCTGACCTTGACCCAGCATGTACAGATACACCCCATGGCGATGAAAGTAACAGAATAAACAGTTAGCTACAACTGCTTATTCCCTCTTGTATTGTTGTTCTTGCCCAACTCTATTGCACTGTAATACAAATAATGACTCATTTGCTTACCCTCATAATATCACATTTAGAAACCTGCTATTCGTCTCCGCTTGAAGGAACTTGAATAAATATGCTCCCAAGATGACTGATTTAAATCACATATATTTCTATCACTTGTTCCTGTTTCTGTTGTTATTGATAAAGTCTACACAGGTGGGCATGTGGTGTATCATGTCACTGCTGTTCTGCATGAGGATGTTTTTTATAGTGAATAGTCTTTTGTTAAATGTACTTTCATAATAGTATTTACACAGGGGAGGAGGAAGAAAGAAAAACAAAAGAAAATTAATCTTGAGATGTATCTTCTTTTCCAAAGAATATGAAACTCCTCCAGCAATTAGTTGGAATGCAAATTAAGGGTATAAAAAAGTTTGGTAGAGAGCAATATTTTAAAATTATATAAAAATACATAACATATAAAACAAGGACTTAGTGAGAAGACAAAGTCTGCAATAGTTGTGTAGAATTAATAATCCGGAGCAGGTTTTATAAATGTGAAGAGAGCAAAAAAAATACTTATACTGATCTTACATACTTAAATTTATCTTTGTGCAAAGAGGTATTTTTGCAGAATCTTCCATAGCTGAAAAATATGTATTCACAACCTTTTATTGAAAGATTGATTTTTCCATGATTGACATTTAATAACTTCCCTTTTTCTTTTTTTAAAAGAATGAAAGACACAAGAGTCTTCTTAAATATTATTGTACTGTCTAGTACCTGTGATTTAAAGGACCATCGCACTTATTCATCATATGCCAACAAAAGGTGTAATGAAGAATATGAGCAGCCTCTGTTGAAAGGAAAAGGTACAGTATCGTAAAATGATAATACTGAAATGTTATATGATACCTCTATGTATCGTACTGTCATTCCCTTAGTGTAGCATCGTAAGTTGCAGGCTAATTTTTGTTTATTCTTGTTTATGTTTCCTGCTCATTTAGTATTGAAGATGTACAGCTGTTTTCATGTATTAACTTGGGGTTCCACTGGCAAAGGAATATTTGGATGTCGTATCTCTCTGTTTAATTTGTTCTTTGCATAGAGGCATTAAGCAGACTGGTGATTTGAATACGTGTTCTAAATTTTGCTTGTACTGAAGTGACTTTTTCAGACCTTTGCAAATAGGAACATTGCTATACTTGCTTTTTTTTTGCTTAGGCATCTGCTGTTTTACCTAAGAATAATACGGAAGACTTTCCAACAGCACCATTTCTCAGTACTGAAATTATTACACCTGCTTCCTTTGGAAAGGGGAATACACAGTGCCTTCTGAGGACATGAAGTCAAATTTGTAAGTCTTCAGCTCAGCCCATGGTAGCAACCCAGCTTTAGTCTAGAAGCCCCACAGCACCTTATCGCCTTCCAGTCCAAACCTTGCTGGCAACATACTTGTAATTTACCACTGACAAGAATTTCCTCTTACTGTCTTTCGGTACCAAAGATATCGACCTTCTTCTGACCTGGCCAAACAGGGGAAAGCTAGATGGGGTAGAAAAGCACTTCATAAAATGACACTTATTCCTTGTATAGCACTACTTCACATTCCACATGGAATTCCCATGCTATAATTTTATTTTCAATAAAGCAAAAATAGTGACTTGTCTCTGTATCTACAAAGTTTAATTTTCAGGTTACATATTCCCAAAATTCAACTTCTACTTGACTTCCCAGAATCAAGTGCAACGTTTCTCCTATTCCGAGACACTAGGGAAAAGAGACTGTAACTATGAAACAATGCCACACTGGAAAGCAATTTTTCTGTTCCCTGCGTCCTCCATGCCTGTGTTTCTTTCAGTGCACCCCTGTTTCTTCAGTTATTATGCCCAACAGCAGAAAACTTGTTTTCCAGCTAGTGGAAATGAAGGGATGCATTTCCAATGGGTAGGGCAGAAGATACAATTCATAGACTGCACTTACCCTTTTCATGTCACACAGAGTTTGAGTCAGTTGACCGTAAAAAGCCACCGAGGGTCTGTCCAAAGAGTCAAGGCTGCTGCATGGATACACAGTTTGGCAGAATTCCCATTTCATGCTTAGAGTATGGGATGAGTACAGAGATGCAAAAAGCCCACAGGATACAGCTTTGACCTTAGAGCATTTCACTCACTATTCTGAAAGCTCAGATTTTAAATTTAAGCCAGGTTGCCCAAGGAAGCTGTGCACGCCCCCTTCCTGGAAGTGTTCAAGGCCAGGTTGGACAAGGCTTGGAGCAACCTGGTCTAGTGGGAGGTCTCCCTGCCCATGGCAGGGGGTTTGGAACTGGATGATCCTTAAGGGCCTTTCCAACCCAAGCCATTCTATGATTCTATGAAATTACCATATTACATGCAGAATGTCCTCCCAAAGACTATTTTACTAAAACTTTTACTCAAACCTGATCAGACAGAGCTATTTGAGTCACAATCCAGTCTCTGAGATGTTGTTGTGGGACAGAGCTGTCTGCATATTTTTGTCTTTTCATCCAATATATGGAACAACTACAAGGTTTGTAATCTCGGATTCATTTATCCCAGTATTGAACTTCAAGATCTTTCAATACTCCACTGTTACTTAGAGCAGAAACTGCATGTACAAGAACCTCATTAATCCAATGACCAAATGTTTCAAGAGATATAAACATGTATTTTCAGATACCACCATTTAGCAGCTCACAAATAAACTGGGAGGTTTCTGAATGAAACAATAGTTGTAAAAAATAGGTATATTAAAAAAAAAACCCTGAATACTTACTGTTCTTTCAGGTCAGGCACGTTTTGGTAACTCAAATACAAAACTTACATAAAAGAAATTTCTGCTTTCAAAGTCATAGAGTTATTGCAAGGGTACCTCTTGGTACGTCATATTAGCTAATGAAATGGAAATGCTACTCAAGCTTCATCAGAACGCAGATGATCTTTAGGATGTGCAAGAGATAGGTTCCCCAGAGGGCACACTGCTCTCAGGTATTTACTATCACTTCTGCTCTGGATACACTGAGAAATGGGATTTTATATAAATATAGAGCAAAAGTATGCCCAGGGATCTTTGAGAGAAGAATTAGGAGGTCAGTCATAAAAGGCTAAATTCAGCCTATAATTACCCCAGTCACAGAATTTAAGAAAGAAATCACTATGGTAGAAAGATTAGAAAGATCTTCCTTTCTACTTCTTTCCAAAACAAAATAGATTTTTTCTGAATTTTCTGAATTCCTTATAAAAATATTTAGCAGTTTGAGAAAATTTCCCATTTCTTCCTTTTTGACACACATTTTGTGTGATCTGCAAGTCCTACTTTATTTCCCATTTTGGTTATCAATCTTTCTCAATGTTCAACTTAGTCCCTGTTACAAATATGTTTCTTTGTCACTGTGTCAGAAACATATTTGCTCTGCTTTATTTTAAAAAAGTAGTAGTAGTATAAATTCAAGTCCGTTTAACATAATATAACTGATGTTACGACTAAGAATTTAGTCCTTACAGATGTGAGCAGAAATGTACATTTTATTTCCTAACTAGAATAAAGCCATTGCCCTGCAGTGGGAACTTACCCTGCAAAAAAAGGAAAATTTAAAATAATTTTTTAAAAAAGGCTAGCTCTTTGTCACCTGTCACCTTCTTTAAGGTTCAGTGAGTCAGACACAACCTTCGTTTCTATTTGCAGCTCTGTAGGAAACAGCAGAAAACCTATTGCCAAGGGCTGCAAAAGGAACATACTGAGGGAAGCATTACCTCTCCTGGCTGTGCATTTCCCTGCCCTCAGCCACAACATCTGTAGCATCCCTTGGGCATAAGGTAGGTTGCAGGAACTTGCAAAAGATCTCCCGCAGGTTTTGTGGTGCCAGCAACTGCGAATGATTTGTTTGCCCTTCGTTTTTGTGACCATAATTCAGGATTTTTCTCTCTGTTGCACCAGAATTATGCTTGAATACGGCGTCAGGGATTAGGCCGTAACTGCAGCAGCTAAAAGCTCATCAAACGCAGACTATGCAACATCCTTACTGAGCAGCATGTTAATGTCACTAAACTCTTACATTTATGGAGGTCTAATCACCCATTAAATCCACTACAATGACATTATATGTCTCTTCCCTGGCTTTTAGTCAAAAACAGCTGCTTTAGGTGTTTCTGAGAATGACTTTATTCCAGTTAGGAAATGAAACGTACATTTCTACTCAACTCTGTAAGGACAAAATTCTTAGTCCAGATCCTATTGTCAGTTATATTATGTTAAACTGACTTCAATTTATATTGCTACTACTTTTTAAAAATAAAAAGAATGCACTAATGTGAAGCCAAATGGAGTAAAACATATTTGCAATTTTTTAAACGTATTTCTCAAAATTATATAACTTGGTCTGTGTTTCCCCCTAATTCAATAACCACCTAATTTTTGAAAGAACTGCTACATTAACATTTAAAGTAAGAGTAAATATGTATCTGACAACCACTCCAATATACCTTCAGGAAAACATTCTCTGTGATTCTGTGTAACATCAGCAAAGAATATGGAACCAAAATTACCTCAAACAAAGTAAGGACACTTATTTGGAATTAGGTGTAGAGGAAATCCCTGATCGCTAATATGAATTCTTTTTCCTTTGGCTAGTTCCCCACTAGCCACCATATAACAACATTTCTTTAAATTTTGAGTTGCCTTCATCCTTCCTCAAGCTTCTTTGGTGCTTTCACCGGCCCCTAAAGGAACCATTTCTATTCAGAGTTTATTCTCTATTCATTTTAATTTTGGACCTGTGCAGTGTTCAGGGATCACTCAGAGACAAGGAGGTGGCCAGAGCTCTGACATATTCAGTAGCTGATTTTCAGGACATTGACACTGATGACCTGACGATCTATCAAAGCCACACTGACGGGTTCCTAGGTTATTCCAACATTACTGCATGACATCCCTGTCTCACTGTTTCCTCCTACTTTGACATGCTATGCAGATAACTATTACAATACAATGGCACACTCTACTTATCTTGTCTGAAGTCTACTTGCCCTGAATAATAGAATTTTTGCCAATTTTGTCTTTTGGCCTATGGAGGAAAGGGGTCAGAGGTGGAAGGGTGACATCTATTTAGACCTTCAGCAGAAGGCTAACCAATGTGTCCCTTTTCCCTGTGAAAACTCTCCTCTTCATACACACACCAGAAAAATGATCTTACCCTGAAGTGAGAAGCAGATGCTGGTAATGTTCACAATTATGATACATGTCGGGTCATGTGCTGTCTGCTTGATTGGCACATCTCACGGCTGGCAGAGACCAGAACTGTGTGAAATGCGAGGTGGGGGGTTGTTGTCAGCACTTCTTCATGACTGCGTCTGCAGCAGTGGGGGCTCTACCACTAAGCACAGTTCTGACAGATGCATTTTGGCCTTACCTGTGTGATCTTTCAGGCTTGGTCAAAAGAAACATTTCCACAGTATTGCCAAAATAAAGAAAAAGAAAACAGCCCTTGTGTCCTGTAAAGGAAACAGGGACAGGAGACAAGAAGCAGCTGCTATTTTACCCAATGCACAGCTGAGCTGTATAATGCACTGCTCCCAGAAGCCAGTGCTGTGTTGCTGACCACAGGAAAGAAGCATTCCTCTCCAGGGTCGCTTCAGCCTGTCACAACCAGTCTCTGTCTTTCCTATAGACTGGAGATAAAAATACAATGTAATGTTTAACACCTCTTGAGTTTCCAATACATTTTTTCACGTTGAGCTGTAATAGCCTCAGCACTAAGGGATATGGAAATACATTACATGCATCAGATACACACTGTGGAACCACCTGACTTTTAAGAGCTGACAAACCACAAATAGAGTTGTTAATAACAACGTACGTCTTTCTATTTTTTTTTCCTGTCTAGCTACAGTAAAACTAAAAGGAACGACACACATATAACTGATCCCACTTTTCCTCTGCTATTTCTATTTCCATCTCATATTTTTCAACATGAATACATTGGATCTTTCAGGATTTTATAACCCTATACCTCTCAGAGGCATTGTCTGTATAGAGTTATATACCTCATGTATAACGTGTTTCTTAAATAGTTGGTAGATCATCTCCACTTCAGTCATTCATTGGCTCATGCTCATATAAAGCAAGCAATTATTTCTATCAGTAATCAGAGAGTCAAGATTAATAAGACAGTTGTTCTTAACATGGTATTTTTATCTCATGGAACACCTGTGGCATGAGTTTAGTTAAATGTTAGAAAAGATACTTCTAGGTCACTCCAGTCTTCAAAACACAGCACAGGAATTAAAATATAGGTTTGCCATACACTAAGTGCATACACTAGGCTTTATGTCAGAATACAAAGGTATACATTTGTTTTCAGAACTCAAACTCCATACAAATTTGAGCACAGCTGCGCACAAAAAAAAGAAAGAAATATCGATAATTAAAGTCTACATGCCTAGAGTTCCTCTTCATTTCTAGAAGCACTCTGTACAGCACTGCTATAGGAGACCAGAGAGAAAAACCTGAATGTTAAATGTCACAGCAGTTCAATAGAACAATGCAGCAGCTTCTTAGACTTATGTGCATCCAGCACTACAGTCAGTCCTTCCACTCATATTTAACCAGCAATATCAAGTATTCGTCCACACAGAAGGAAACATTTTCAAAAAGTTATCATCTTTTGCTCTACAATTACCTAATCTGCAATAGAAAAAAGAAGATATGTGAACCTCTGCACCTGATAAAGTCAATTGACTTCGAAGGGCTTGGGACTTCACCCAGAATTATAATACTGAGGTTAGGTCAACATTAGATGATAGTATCAAAAATACTGGTCTGATTCTGTAAAAGTTTCATCTGAAATGATGATATTGATTTCAGTAAATCTTCTTGTATGAATTGCAGAATTGAGCACATGCATATATTGAATAATGCATAGCTAGAAGTACTATTTAACCTGATAAGATGGAAGTTCACCAAACACTGGAATTAAATTTAATGATTTTTCAGACAATAGAACTTGCCTAACAGGTACACTATAATTATATTTTCTAAATCACACATGGTTGAAATTTTAGGTACAATAAATGTAAAGAGCTTAGTCAGAATATGATAAAAGCAAGGCACATTAAATATTAGATAGTATTCCCATGTTTTGGAGCAGGTTAGTATTTTCTTTAACCAAATTTCAAAGGAACAGAAACTCAGTTTCCATCAAAGCTCAGCTTACTTTATTTAATTTCTATTCCTGGGTCTGTCAATGGGAAAATTACCTCAGTAAAGATAAAGGATTAAACCTAATATATAGCAAACATCGAACACAAAGTACAATAACCTAAACTTAGGGAATACAACGTGTAAATCATAAATATTTCACTCCCAGAAGAGGACCAGTATTGTTGTGCTATGTGTCTATGGGAAGATCTACCTCAGAGTTGGATTCAAAGGCAACTTTCTAGAGAATTAAAAAACTGGCAGTTTACTAAGCTATTTAAAGACTGCTAAAATTAAAATGCAGAAATAGTCCAGGGAGCACAAGTTAAAATTCTCACAGGTCTTCCTAGTAAAGTGATGCCGACTCTTGTTTCTTCTATGACATAAATATATAAATTTATTTATATAAAAATTTTTATCTCTTACAATAATTATGGCCTGCTATCAGCTGAAACACTGAAAATATGCTCCTTTCTTGAAAGAGTCTTTAGGGTCAATGGCTAATGTCCACTTCTAAAGGAGATACAGATATAATTCTGAAATGGCAAAAAAGAGATTTGAGCCAGAAATCGTTTCTTTCTAAACAAATATTTCAACCACAAGGTTATCAACCAAAAGGGAGTTTTCATTTTACAGCCATATTTTAATTTGTAACTACATTTAAAATGGTGGCCCAAGCTGCATTTATGAGGCAGCCACCTCTTTGTTACTCATTGGGCATACTCCTAAGAGCTCCCACTCAACTGTTTTTCTCAGGGGTTTTTAAGCAGACACACTGATTGGATCTGGATCCTGACGGAGCTTAGATACGAGCCAAGTGCCAAGCTGGTTACCTGCACTCTAAGTCCCTGATTTTGCTGGGCTTCCAGTGAAAGCTCAGAAAGAACTTCAGGATTTTCAGCTCAGCCCTGTAAGTACTTATTCTTGCAAGCAAGGGATCTGCGGAACAGTTCCTTAACTTTTCATGTTCCAAGTTTCACATGCCAGAAAAATCTAATAGACCAATCTGTGGTTTTGAAATAATGCTGAATACAGACTTAATGCCAGCAGTTTTTAAATAATTTCCTTCACTATTAGACATAACTCTGGTAGAAGTTTGAACTAAAACTTACTTCCTTGATTAAATATTATCCCCCTGCCATTCTGACCTGCAACCTATAAAGAAAGCTCCAGAGTATATGCTTAAGCATGCATATAGTCCCATTAACTTCAGTCAGCATAATGAGAAAACCAAAAGAGAGTTTATGTCTAAGCTATTATTTTAACATTTTTCAGAAGGAATGAACAATTAAATGTTTCTTCAGGGAGATACTTTGAAGATATTGTGCTCAATCATACTTTTTTCAGCACAGGAGCGTTCTGTTTGCTTAATTGCAAGTTCTGGGTTTTCAGATATATTGGAATTGCTCAAGGGACATGGAGTTACAGAAAGCTGTAGAGGGTCTGAGAAAGTTGAACTTTGAAAAAGGTATGTGTTGGCATATGACCAACTTCACATTTCAGTTTTTACTACTAAAAATCCTCTTTATTATTTGGGAGCATTTGAACGACTGAGAGGATGGAAAAAATTGTTTGTAGTCCTAAAATTTTCGCAGATTTGTTAACATAGTCAGTGACTGTTATTTACAGTTTGGCTCTTTTTTTTCATCATAAGAAAAAAAGAAGTCAGTTATCCATTTGCAAAGGAATATGGTATCACATAATCAGTTTACCCCATCCCAAAACCTCATGTGTAGCAAATTTCTTAATCTAATTTCTTAGAAATATCACATATTCCTGCCAAAGGTAATGAGATGTATACCAGTGATATACTAGAAGAGGAAATATCACAATTTTAGGTTTTGACATATAACATTGTACCAGTTTGTAATTTGTGAAATTACTGTACAGAATTTCACTCAGAAGCCTTACGTTTGACCATACACTAATGATACAGCTCTCAAAAATCTAAGATTAAATGCATCTTTTTAAACCACTTGGTCTTTCATTCATTGAAGAAAACATACGAGAGTAAATAAAACATTCATACTGTTAGTCATTAAGAAATGACAAAAGATCCAGTTGCTGTCAGTTTTCAGGAGATTTGGTTCCTGGTCAAAGGAAGTAAATATTTGTTTTCCAAAAAAAAAGTTAAGCTGGTCATTTGCACTGCACATTACATTTAATTACAAAATAGTCCTTTCTGTGTTATACAGCTGGCTGTAAATAAAATTCCATCTCTTATTATGTACTCTATAACTTTTGTATCCAAGTGACAAACCTAGGTGTATATTTTACAATTAGACATATTATGAATCATTAGTGCAACTCAAAAAGAATTCTTTGAATTATTGATACTGACAAAGTAAATGTTAACAGTAGGAAAACTATATCTTAGAAATTATTTTAAACAAAATGATTGTCATATTTAAATAGGATTCTCCTCTTCTCTCCAGCTCATTTAAGCTTGGGAATCTTAGGCTGTTCCTGCCAATTTCTCCTTAGTGACTCATTCTAACTAAGCTTTTTGAATTTTGGTGTTTGTGGGGTGTTTTATATTCCATGGTACCGTGCCATTTTGAGACAACAGATTGTATTTTTATTAATAAAATAGGATGTATAGAGTCATTCAGTCATATAGAATCAGTCAGGGCCCGTTGTGTCCTATCCAAAAAAAAAAAAAAAACCAAAAAAGAAATGTTATAAAAGGGAGGATGGATAAAGAAAGCAATTAAATTTGGTTAACTGACATGATTCTGGTCTCAAAATTGTTCACTTGGCTTGGAGTCCTACGTTTAATGAAGTATTTGTTTGCACAATCCATCTGTGTGTAAGTGCTTGTGAAAAAAAATAGACAGAAAGCATAAACAAAGCTTTTAATAGATCCATTAACAAATAGATTAGTTGACATTTATCTTTGATATGTCAACTACGGATGAATCTCATTACTACATTAACACATTTCCCCATAAATTTCCTTCAGGCACATAAGGCTTTTTTACTGCACTTGCTGTCTTAGACCCAACCTGTCATTAACCGTCCATTTTCCAGCCAAGGAAATAGCAATTCCTACAGCTTTCTCTAAGAGAAAAAAAAAAGATTTCACTTTTTCTCTGACGTCCACTGACAGGATGCTCTAATGTCATTGCAAAACCTGTTATACGCAAACATCCCTATGAAAGGAAGCAACTCCCCTCTTAGCGAAATAAACAGATGCTTCATCTTCTCAGTTGTGTGGTACAAATGTATTCTGCTTCCACATTCTGTCATGTCCATGCACAGTCAAGACCTATATAAAATATTGTCCTTGCAATATATACATTCATGTGGAATATGCTAAAGACACCCAGGAGTGTTCATTTTCTGCATTGTCACAGTACCTCACGACTGCAGACATTCAGCAGCCCTTTCAATTCCCAAAGTCTTTCTCTGCTTTGCATGCTGTGTCACTTGGGATTCCTGCAGCAGCATCCTCAGAGAGCTAGTGAAAAAATGTAGATAAGATTAATAATTGATAAATTCCCCTCTACTGTTCCTCATTTTCAGAAATCATGTACCCTTTCATTCCACTGAAGCACACTCATTCATTGCAAAGTGGAACTAAGGTTACTTTCACATGGTGCTTCTCACAAAACTTTTTGGCTGCAGAGCTGGCTTGTGCACATTTTGCTTTCAGATGGCTAGTCTGAACATGAATTTCAATGTTAGCCATTCTTCCTGGTGATTATGCCCCAGAGCTAGGGATTTTGCCATCCTCTTGGTTCATGATGTGCATCAAGCAAATCTTTAAAATTCCTGCACACTGATGTTATGCATTGCAATACCTTTATCCTTTTCCTTATACTAGCTGTTATCTTACCTTGTGTGGTTTTTCTCAGCATATACAGCTTAATGCACTGTTCTGCAACATAGACTGGAGCTCTGCATGCCTCATTGCCTAGTAATTGGGATTTCCTTTTACATCAGAATACTGTTCACTTTCCACAGTCTAGTCATAGCCTGAATCACTTCTCTTACTTCACAAATACATAATTTTTGCATTGGCTTAATACTCAGTCACCTACGAATGTTTTGTCGAAGATCCCAGGGACGGTCTTTTTCTTATTAGGCACTCAAGAAGACTTCACCTGTGAGCTGTGAGAGTTTCATCTAAACTCTTCAGTGGGTACCATGTCAAAAACATTTGTGTAGCTGAGCAGAAAATAAAAATACGTATGTCCAAACAATAACAACTCATTCAGCTCTACTGAAATATTTCTAAAATGGGTAACCAACCCTGTCTAAAATAAGGCTAAATGTTAATCTTTCAGTTCACAAGGCAGTCCCAGTAACCCTGATTTAGCTAACTTTATTCTTTGCCATCGTCTTTAAGCCAAAGCATGTTTTTCAGCAAAGAGAAACCTCCTCTATGATACACTATTAGAGACAGAGAATATTCTTATTAATAGATTCAGAGAAATCTCCTTATTTGAAGTGTTTATAGGTTTATGTCATGAATGTATTTTTAAATATATTATACTGCACAATAAAATTAGTACAGGTGTTCTTCTGCAAAGGTAATTTTGCTGTAGAATACAGAAGGTATATATTGGAGATGGCTTCATTCAACAGAAAAAGAGATTTTACATCATTTTGCTAGCTTTCTACATTTACATATATTCTGTGTAGGTAGATGAACTACAGCTGAGCTGAGCTGGCTTCACATGTACTAACCAGCAGCAATAAGGAATATGAGACTCAGCCTAGCAGCACATGAGGCTTTTGTGCCAGTAAATATGGTGCTAAAATGCAGGACTGTACATCTTTATTCAAATCCATGTTGACTCAAGGAGATCTGCACAGGCTCTAGTGCTCAGAGCTGACATACACTTACAGAACACAGAGATAGTTTAATCTCTTCTCCCACTACTTGCAAAAATAAAAGTGAAAGCAGTCATATACATGCAGTACAAAACCGGAGCAAAAAGGGTTGAGTAGAGAGAGAAAAATGAAAATTACACCTGCTAATTGAGAATAATATAATAGCACTGACTATTTAAACAAACTAATCAAACCAAATAAATGTAATAAGCATTTTTTTTAAGTTTCATGTGAAAATCCAAATCTAGTCTATCTTTTCCCAGTGGGTCTTTGTTTGCAAGTTAGATGTTTACTGTTCCCTGGGGCTTTTTTCCCCATAATTATCATATTGGACTAAACATTTTCCTCTTAATGTACAATGCCAAAGCAATGACAATTATTTCACTGAAAACAAAGCAAAAATACTAAAAAGTAACCTACTTCTATAAAGAATCCTCAACTTGCAACTGCACAAATGAAGATATATAGCATTTCCACTGTACAAAAATATGCTGCTGGACATTACAGTGTGTGTAAACATACACATGCACACAGAAGAATAACAATTAGAAATGCCAACATTTTTCTTACAATCCAGCCTTTTAGTACTTTTCTACTGATGCATTCTAAAACAAGCCAGCATAGTTGGTAAGAATCTCAGTGAGAAGTTCTCCTAGGACTTTTGAAATGAAGTGTGATGCATACCCTTTAGGGTATATTTTCTTTTGAAAAGAAGTTTTATTACATCAAAGTTTTTGCTTCTAAACAAGACCAATATGCTCATATGAATTACACATTAATACAAGATGGTCACTAGCTTCTAGCATTTTGATTTCAATATTTAAGACAGCAAACAAGATATTAAACTTTTTAACACCAATTTTGGCTGCATTAGATAAACTATTTCAAAGCAAATTT
Source organism: Mesitornis unicolor (assembly GCF_000695765.1). Lineage (NCBI taxonomy): Eukaryota > Metazoa > Chordata > Aves > Mesitornithiformes > Mesitornithidae > Mesitornis > Mesitornis unicolor. The sequence continues at coordinate 14,427 of NW_010186019.1, forward strand.
GAAAAAAGGTATCAAGCAAATCTTCTTTTTTTTATTTTTTCATTTGCAAAATCCAATTTTTGCTCTGATATAGATTTATTTCTACTTTTATTTCACTGAGACCAAAGGAAATTACATCACAGCCAAATTGGGCTCAGATTGATTGACTCTGTAACACAACATAACATCTATGCACACCTCAATGTGTACACTGAAAACTGATTGTTCCACTTCTGTGCCAGATTATGGATCTGACCCTGATGTAGTCATAAAAAATAAAAAAGGCTATGAAACACAAAATGTGCTGCAGGACTAGGTTTGGAATACATGACCTAATTTAAAGCAGAAATCTCATTGATTTCAGCCTCACGGCCCAAAGGCAAAAGGTCCAGCACTGTTGCCAGTGAAGTCAGTGGCAAAGCTCCTACTGGGTGCAATGTGAGTTGGTTGGTTTTTATGTTAGGTTTGCACCAGAAAGGCACCGAGCAAAATGTCAGTCCTATCAGTGTTAACAGGACTTTTGCCACTCGTCAAGTGAGGACCAAGATTGCATTTCTTACATCTGTAAAACTAAAGCCAAGTAATTAATGTCTTTCTGTCTTCTTGGATGGATATTGATTTCACTGATTGCAACTGACATTCTTCAGAATTCTTTTCTTCCTCTTAAAGATTTTGCTATCTGTGAGTATTACTACAACTCACTTTTACTTAATTTTTCTGTTTTTATTTTTCTCTTTAAACTTTTTCTGGTCTCCTATAACACAACTCTTCTCAACCCCTCTTACTCCAAGCAATATGATTTTGGAGTCGCATAGAGAGCACAGACCTATCAGTCTATAGTTCAAGAGATTTGAGAAATTGAATGACTTTGAGAAAAATTCTATTTCATTGTTCAGAGGATATAACCAAATTAGGACATTCTTTAAATATGTCAAATGGTGGGAGAATTCACTAATGCTTTTGATTAGTTGAGGAAGTAGTAGCTACTGTTATAAGCAACATTTCTATATCTTAAGTACCTCCTCTGTAGGTAATTTCTGTCCATAGATAACAGTAGTCATTTCCTTAATATCTTTTTCATTTCTATACCGGTGATAAAAATAGGTCAAAACTATTTTCTAAGGATCCCTCAAAAGGTGTTCGAGAAGAATAAAGATACAGTTGCAATACTGAGGCCAATCTCTGTGTCCCAAAAACCTGTCATAATTCCACTATTAAAAAACCATGGTATCATTAAATAACTTGGCATAAACTAACACATGGAAGTATATCTGGTAATGGGGCAAGAAACCAAAACATATAGTCATGGGAGGATGATCAAACCATCAACCATTTGATGATTCAGTAGTAATTGTGTTGCGAGTTTATAATACTTTCAAGAATCTAGGGGTAAAAATAGATTTCTTTTTTTTTTAAGAGAAATCATTTAAGGATTTCATGTTCCTGAAACTGCTTTTATGCTGTTAAAATGACAGGTATGCTGTAAATTCTTCTCCATGTGTGTCCTTTGGTCAATGAGTTAGGTTTGTCTAGTTATGGCATTTTAACACATTACTCTATTTAATACAGCATTTTTTTAAAGAGCAAAATACCAGCAATAGCTATTTTATTATATCTTCCTTGTTTCATGTTGACACTCTTTAGGAAGAATGGAAATTAAAAATCTTAAGTTTTACAAGGATTTTAAAACCTTTTCATACAGTTTACAATTCACATAGAAATGTCTGGTTATCTGAAGACAGAAAGTCAGGAAGATGCCATGATACCCTCCCAATTCTGACTACTACGATGAGATTATAGTTTCCTGGCATTAGTAGACCTTTATTGTAATGCCAATTTAGCAGTTTTCAAATAATGTGAAAACAGTATTTAAACTGTAAGAGAGCTCTTTATCCCCATGTCATCACCTCACACCTCAGATATCTATTGAAAGCAGCAGAGCATAGGATAGAATACAATCTGGGTAGGAGAGAGAGGAATTACAGATGTCCAATGAAGGAATAAGAACAAAAGAAAAATTTGAACCATTTAGAATCCACTAATATTAAAATAATTCCTGTTTCACATGTAAGAAAAGAGAAAGCAGGAGGAGCCTCCAAAAAAGCTTTCCTAGATGGAGAAACTGTGATTGTTAGCACACTTAGCTCAACTGTCAACCTGGCACACCAAGCTCTCTGTACCCTTCTCATCAAACCTTAGGTACACAACTGCTGTACAGTGTATGTCTACAGGTATAAAGGAGACATCGTTAATTTAACTATCTGAGATAGTTTATAATATATGTTTCCTTGGCATACTAAGTAGGCAGGACTAAAAGCCTTGTTTTCTTGGAGATTAACTCTTGCATTGCAATTTACAATTCAATGGGACAGACTTTTTATGGCCTACAGTTGGTATTTTTACGTGGAATAGCGCACGTATTAGAGTTAAAATTTTTTTTTCATGTAAAAGAGGATTAAAATGTTTTCAGATGAATGATGTCTTTAAAATGCTGTTGAGGTACAAAAATGATCAAATACCAGATAAGATATTTGTATCTAGTGAACATTTTATATCGATGTTTTAGTACTTCTGCAGAGCAATAAAACTGGAAATAGCATGAAGTAATTCTTAACATGAATAGACTAGAAAAAACCAATTTGATTCCAGATCCCAGCCCAACACCTAATGTCAATGAAACCTACACAGTTTGAACACTATGCTCAGTCCTGAGTGAAAACAGACAGTTAAACTCATCCCTAATCTAAGTGCTGAAATCACTGGAAGTGTGCCTGCTTACATTAGGTTGGAATTTTTTTTTAACTACTATGCCTTGAAGTATTTATTATCAACTGCATAAAATACACCGTTTAAGAACATATGGCTTGGCAAAATATCACCCTTTGCTTTAATGTTTCTGGAGCTTGAGTTAAACAATCTTTATAAACTGTTGAAGGAAGAAAATAGCTGAAGAGTAAAATCACAAGAACCTTTTGAGATATGAAAGCATTCTTACAAGGGACTTATTTTTAAAGGCAGTCAGAGTACTATTAAAAAGAGTGGTAATAGAAGCAGCAGCAAATCAAGCATATACATATCAGTTAATGTCTGCCTGGTTAGCTCACAGTCTTTCACTTACCGAATTAACGATTATTTTTTTTGCTTTGACAACTATCTTCCAGCCTTTGTGGTAAAGGTCCCCCTGCATGGACACATTTTCATTGTCTTCTTCATCTCTGCAGATGAAAAAGCACACTTAGATTTAAGTTGTTAGGTGTTGGGAAGACATTTGTAAACAATCTCATTTTAAAAGGACAAGTAACGAACTGGAATGCCAGCTTCTGTTAAAGCAGTTATTTGATAAGCTTGAAGTGAGATTCAGAGGGACAGAAGAAAGGACATAGTCACTGAAAGGATATAATTTAGTGCTTAAAAAGGAACTTAGAAGCAGATCACAGCTATAATTCAGGCTAATGTTTCATTTCATTTTAAAAGGGTGTCATTAGAAAATGCTTTGAAGCATAAGAATGTCTGCCCATTGGGCTTCCTGACTGGTCTAGGAATGGAAGATCTCAAACAGTTTAATAGAAAGTTATGTAAAGATCCAGACTCCAAGATAAAAATAGACAATGTACTATGCAGAAAATTATCATCATTTCTGGTGCCCTTGGGTTTTGCCCTGCAAGTGCTTATGCACTTAAAAAAAACCCCTCTAATGTCTCCAAACCCTACTTACTTTCTAATTGGAGTATTATTACTTACATGAGTAAGCATTTGCAGGATAAGTGCTTTTGCAAGCAGTCTGAGAGAGGCCAGCAAGTGAATGAGCACTGGAATGGAATGATCCATTTAGCTACCCAGGAAGGCTGAGTATGCCTGCATCCTGCCCTGCAGGCACTAAATTACCTTTCTGTGAGTAAGCAGGACTTGTAATCAGCAAAAGCCCTTACATGAGAACTACATTTGCTTCTGTAATTACTGTAAGCCTAAATAAATATATAAATAGCAAGCAAGCTGTAGATGTCTAACAGCATTGTAGGGATGACAAGGTCTAAGACAGTTAAATGTAAGGGAAGCTGTGGATTCTGTTGCAGTCTGGATTTGGGAGCTACAAAGGAGCCCTCGCATAAAGGCTAAGGTGTGCTGTATCAAGTGGCACTCCAAGAGAGGGAAGGTTGTAGCCTCTTCACCTTCCAGTAAATCCACATATACCTCCAAGACTGCTGTCTCCATCTTGCTCAAAACCAATTTTGATCAAAAGTAGAATAAAAACATCCTCCAGGACTGATCAGCAAGAATAGTTATTTAAAAATCCAGAATTTACTACCAAGTATGCCCTGAGAAACCAGAGGGTAACAGAAACAACAGATGGCTTTAATTTTCTAGTGATGTTAAATTTATTAGATGGCCAGCATGGCTGTATTTCTGAGATACAAGAGGTTTTTGCATCAATTCAGTTGTTGACACAAGCATCTAGCAACATTTGAGACCTCTATTACCAAAGAGATCTGTACAGTGTTGGCCAAGATGAGTTCAGTGTGTTGGGTTCAGTAGCTTCCACTGCACTTCAGCAAGTGCAAACCAGCACCTGCTCAGGACTTTGGATGGAAATGCAAAACACTTTGATTCCACATGGATTTCAACCCAAAATCATGAAGTCTGGCATTTCACAGAATCACAGAATGGCTGTGGTTGGAAGGAGCCTCTGGAGGTCATCTTGCTTAAGCAGGACCACTTACAGCAAGGTAGCCCAGGACCCTGTCCACATGGCTTTTGAGTATCTCCAAGAATGGAGACTCTCCAACCTCCCTGGGCAACCTGTGCCAGTACTTCATCACCCTCATAGTGAAAAAGTCTTTCCTGATGTTCAAAGGGAACATTCAGTGTTTCAGTTTGTGCTCATTGCCTCTGGTCCTGTCACTGGACACCACTGAAAAGAGCCTGGCTCTGTCTTCCTTGCACCTTACCTTCGGGTATTTTTATACATCAGTAAGATCCCGCTGAATCTTTTATTTTCCAGGCTGAACAGTCATAGCTGTCTCAGCCTTCCCTCATAGAAGAGACGTTCCAATCCCTTCAACATCTTTGTGATCCCTCACTGGATTTTCTCCAGCAGCTCTATTTCTTTCTCTTGTACTGGGGAGTCCAGAACTAAAATCAGCACTGCAGATGTGGCTTCACCAGTGTTGAGAAGAGGGTACCCTCTACTATACTTAAAAATACTCTGAAATATACACCTAGTAGAGAGGGGTTTTTTCCCACAATTTATAATGCTATAGATGGGAAATTTTTCAGATCTACATATAAACTAACAGGAAAGAGGAGAGTCTGTCATGTCATTGCTGGCATGTAATAAAAAAAGAAAAAAAAACCACCCCAAAACCAAAAACAAACATGAACAACAAACAAAACAACATGAAAAAAAGAAAGTTGCCAAGTGTTGTTCTCTATTTCAAATGCATATTTTCTCTAGCTAGTTTCTTATACAGAGCTGAATTATCAAACCAAAAACCCTCTGTACATTGAAGACGAATGTCAACACTTACCTGCAGAGAAACTGACAGACATAGCATAAGTTAAATAAAGTTACAAAAAACAGTTAATTTATGCAGGGGCAAATTATTTTGTCACTATATTGTCATAATGAAGTGGTTTCTTCCTCAACATGGGCACACTAGCTCCATCATTTATTGTCAGATCATGGCAAAACTCCCCAAAGCATGAACCAGTGTGCCTTAGATGGCCCCCCTCATGCTGTGTTAACATATTAAAGAAATTCAGCTCAAATTAACTTATAATTTCCTGTTGAAGCGAGGAAAGAATGAAAGCTACATTAAGAGAGAGTTACTGAATAATTATTATGATAATTATTCTAAAATATATGCAAGAAAATTCTCAAAGCACACTGCATTGAGTATCCAAGTTTAGACACAAAATTAGGAATTTCAGAAACCAGTTGCAGAAACAGTGCCACTTTGAAGACTTTTTTCTGTATAGTGAATACAGAAATAACTTGTGAATTCAAGCAGGTGATAAGAGACATCAGGTCTCATTTCTTCTTCAGAATACATTTTTCCAGACCCTTTCTACTTTCCAGTTCCTCATGTTGTGTTCTCTCTTTATCCCATACACCTGAAGACACCATCTCCTTCGGTGCTTTTTGATCCATTTAGGATATGTAATTCTGATAATAGATGCCTTTGAAATTTTTTAGATCTATTCTTGATGAAGCAGCATATGAGTCCTGTAAATTGAAAGTCGTAGACTTGATCCCTCAGGATTTTCTCTCATTTCACTCCTGCTATGCAAAACTCAGAGACATTGATTTTACAGCTGAAAAAGGAACATTATTTGCCCTCTGTGGAAAATACATGAAATTTCAAACACTTCACCAGCTTTTATTGAGATCAATTCCTACTGAGGAAGCTTTTCACAAGTTCAATCAATATTCATCCTATGGCTTAGTAAGCATCTCTTATAAGTAACAGTTATACTGGGAGAACTTCCCAGTTAACTGGGAGAACTTCATCAAACTACCAGCTCACCACCTAGGATACATAAAAAGGCTCCCTTTGGCAGCACCGAGGGTTTTAGGAGCTGTCACATCTAACATGACAGCCAGAGGTGTCGTGCTCCACAGATCCAAGGAGACACGTGATGCCTCTCTTCTTAGTCCTTCAAACCATGCCCATATCCCCCAAACCTGAAACTATGCACAGGGGAAGAGTTCAGACCCTCCAGCTGACACCAGCACATTATTCATCCTTCATAGCTTCTGTTTGAGCAGCATG